>NC_059347.1:38225000-38427500 GCF_019703515.2 Myxocyprinus asiaticus | reverse complement strand
TATGTTCAGAGTTACTAGACCAAATTGAAATCTGGAATATTTAAACATTTAAATCAACTCTCCATCTTTATAGCAACCAGAGAGACATTCAGTGTTTCCAGATGTTAGTCACATTTTTCTTGATATCACCATGGCCTATGTAGGCCAATTTTCCCTTCCTCTCTTTTTCACGTGTTTGTGGTTGGAGCGGGATGGACTCAGGCTCTCTCAGCTGACTAAAACAGGGAGAGACCCAAAAAGAAAAACAACTAAGAAAATGAAGGGGTGGAGAGAAGAGCAGTGCTGCTCAAAATGGGAGTGTGGGGTTGACAGATACAGACAGTTTGTACTTTAAGCAACTGGTTGATTATTATTAATAACTTGTTCATAACTGGACTAACCAGTGGACCAGTCATAGCATCTGAAATGTTGCTCTAGTCATCCTGAAATAAGTTTCAAGAAAATCCTAAGTCTGCAAAGAGTTTGCAGAGCAAACAAGTTGAATACAAACTTGAACTGTGCCGAAAAGCAGGTTTGTTGACACTTTTGACAAATGTATATTCTAGATCTGAACGGTAAAGTCATAAGGATGGAGTAACGTACACACAAAGCACTTCCAGAACATGACATGCTTTCGCTCTTAGACATGAGAAAGTTCTTTACAGTGTTTTGTCAGTGTGGTCTAAACCGCAAATAAAGGAGTCACAGTGGCTACAATTTCTCTGGAAATTATGAATTTGTTCTTTTGGTGATATGGCATGGAAATGCGGATTTATTCACACATTGTACGATATTATGTTTTTTTGCATAAATCAAAAACGCAACTTGGAAAAAAAACACAGCTACTGTGGCAATGTAGCACTTTCAAAATATTGCTGTTTGTATGAGCAGCCCAACACAGGAACACTGCTAAACCAATGGCTTGAGTTTTAGGCGGGTCTGACTGAGGGGAAGTGTTCCAGAAACCTCTTTGAAAACCATAATTATTATGCAGCTCTATTTGGTGACCAGTGGTGGAGAAATCACACACTTCAACTTTAATGGCACATGTGTGTACTTTGCAAAGGCTCAGTATTCACGTAACATATGCACATAAATCCAGGTACAAGCTAACATGCGTCTATGATCGGCTGCAGGAGGAGTCAAGTTGGCGGGTTGAGATAATGACTCAATGGTAAAGAGGAATTGAGCAGACCAACCCTGAAGAGCAGCGGCCGATTTCATGCCTTTAAAAGAATTTGACCTTTGATCTTAAGAGCTCTCTATGCTCGTCCATGAATGTTTTTGTTGCACAGACCAAATTCTGAGTAGCACAGCGGATTTGCCGCTCTTAGATAGCAATCAGAGCACAGTCGTTGTATATGACATCAAATGCATCTGAAGTGGATAGCAATGGATAAAAGAATAAAAACAAGATAAAGCACAAAGATTACCGCCTTAACATGCAGAAAGAAATAAAACCACAAAATTCATCATTGGGAGCAAGAAAAAGGCAAATCTAAACAGACATGGAAACAAAATCTGTATAGAGAACCGAACGTGAAAGAAGACATTTAAACAAAACATCCTGCTTCTAGTTGCGCAGTGGGGTACACTCTTGTAATTTCTTCCCTTCAGTGTCTCAGAGCCAGAATGCAAATATAAGATGAAGAAATAGGCACTTCAGAAGTCAGGCCAATAAAATCAGCAGCAATAAATAAATAAAAAAAAACTGCCAGAACATTACTGGCAGCCAGCTTAATGTCAGTCATTATTTACCTGTGGAGTTTTCTTCATATTTTGGCAGGTACTCCCTGAACAAAGGCTTTGATTGAGGCTCAGTGTGAATGATGAAATATCCAGATGCCTGCGCTGTGCTTTGATGGTGCATGCATTCATTTAAAATAATCAAAATCTTTCAAATTAGTATTAGTTCCACAGACACACCAACATACCACTAGAGCTACACTATAGGGCTGGGTGATACATAGAATATCCACGATATAATCGCAATAAATTTGCTGATGATATAAAATTCAACAATATCGTGTTGGACTCGATATGGTGTTTTAGTGCAGTTCACCTGCATTGTGAAGCACTGCAGGTTAAAGTTCCCAACATTAGTAACCGCTATAAAGTTATTATACAAATCTACAAATGCGGAACACTAAAGGAGAGTTTGACAGCGGTTCACAAGATGCCAAACTATTAACTGTCAAACTGTACTTTCCGTTTCATAATAAAAGCTCCTGGTGAAGGTGAAATAAATATGACTGCACTTGCAGTGTCAAAATAAAAACCCCAGGTTAGGGTGAGGTAAATAGGACAGAAATACATTAATTTATCTTTAACAAATCTTATCCTGAAAATAATAATAATTCAGTATTATATATTATAATATTAAACTTGATTGGGATCCACAGTAATAATTTAGTACTATGCAATATTCATCTGGTTTCTGCACACCCTGTTCATTCACAAAGAAAAACATTTTATTAAAAATATATGAAGGTAAATACGATTTTTATTAAGCTCCTATATATGATTGTATGTTAAATATAAGCATAAACGTGCAAATCAATGAAAATGATTACATTTTTCTCACCCTTGTGGTAATTCAGTGAAAAAATGTGGGAAACATGCCTTCATCATTTTTATATAGAGTTTTATTTAATGCCTTCGGAATTTTAATTCTACTTTGCTTCAATGGCTGTTTAGTTGAAATGATGGTTCCTCTGATTTAAAAAACAAACAAACACTTTTATGCTATTTCAGAGCAAAAACATATTTATTGAGATATATAATTGAATATTGTAAATTTGCTAAAAAATATCGAGATATAATTTCTGAAGCCATATCGCCCAGCCTTACTACACTATAGTTAAAAATGGCTATCCAAGTACACTGATATAAAGAATCTGACACTAAAATGAATAAAGGAATGTACTACAATCACCAGAATGGTAACAATATCATGTATCATCCAGTTCAGGACTGTACATTTTGTATGAGCTTTGCCCTAAGCTTACAAAAAACAAAGCAGTTGGCTAGTGTGGTAACATTAAAATAATAGTAGGCTATACAATATCAAGGCTTGTAATTTAAATAAGGTTACTTTGTAAAAGGTGTAGACATATGCCAGAGATCATGTTTTAGGGTTTTGAGTGTTTGACAAAGTTTTAAACAGGCTGACTGAAAATTTAAGAGCTGAACATGATAAGAGCCATGGACTCATGGGGTGGATGGGAGATGTGTTTATTAAGCTGTCATAAAGTGTGGAGAGTCGCATGCACTAGAGTGTCTGTCAGTAGTACTGAGAAAAAAACAAAGGGGTTAAAAAGGGAGGGAGGTAATCAAAGTGGAAAAACTGGACATTCTTAGTTAAGCTCTATCTGTGAAATCCTGAAACACCTGACAACTGAACTTTGAGCCCAGTAAACCTGCGACTATGCAAAACCAGGGAGCATAAGATAGCTGTGAAAGAGCTATGAGAGCGTAACTCTTTAAACAGTGTAAAAATGTGATCATATACACTTACAGACAGATATGTAGTGTAAGGTAGTGTGAGTAATAATTGAAGTTTGTCTAAAAACAAACAAAATGCTCTCCTAAAAAGCACTAAGTGATAAAGGGAAAGGGCCTGTAATGTTTTGTAAAGTAGAGCCTCTCCTCATTTCCATCCATCTCTCCACTCTTCTGTTCCTTCTGGACTTCATTTAGCCTACTTCTGTGTGGAACTCAATTCCAGATGGCACTCACATTTTTATCGGTCTTCCCCTTTCTTCCTTTTTTTTCATAATAAGACCATAGACTCATGACCACATAAGTAAATGAGATGGAGAGAAAAAATAAAAACGTGAGGTGATTGTAGAGGTGGGCGTTCTGATGATTTTATATCGTGATCGATCCCGAAGATGTCCACGATCTACTTTTCAAGTGAATCGTAGAGATTGCGATCTTTTATGTCCTCATAATAATGTTAAAACTAAAACAATGACTGCCTACAAGATGGTTGTGCTGATTGGCCAAATTATACCACGTGTCTCTATCATGTGTCTTTCATGCGTGGTGACATATTAGAAAAAAAATTCAACATGAACTAGCAGCATGGCGGATGAGGAGCTGGTGCCGAAAAAAGACTCAACATCAGTTGTGTGGCAGTGGTTTGGCTATGCACAGTCAGACATTTCTCAGAGAAAAGTTATCTGTAAACTTTGTCGGGTAACGGTCAGCTCTTCCGCAGGTAATATGACAAATCTATTCAACCACCTGAAAAGGAAGCATCCGAAGGAACATGCCGAGGGTGTTTCACTCAGGTCAGTACAACCCCTCTCACGAGGTCCCAAAACATAAAGTTATCACTGACCGACACATTAGAGCAGTCGAAAAAATATGACAAAAGCAGCAAACAATGGAAAGAGGTGACGGAGGTGGTCACATTCTACTTAGCTAAGGATATGGTGCCATTCAAATCTGTGAAAAACGTGGGATTTAAAAGGCTGATCCACAATTTAGAAACACGGTATGACTTGCCAAGTCGCAAATATTTTTCTAATACCGCCATTCCCCATATGTATAGTGAATGCCGACAGAGGATCACTGCAGAAATAAAGCATGGAGAATTTTTTGCAACAACGAGTGACTTATGGTCCAGTCTTACAGCTGAGCCGTACCCGAGTCTAACCATCCATTTTACTGATGATTACTGGAAGCTAAAGAGTGCATGTCTTCAAACAAACTACTGCCCTGAAGACCACACTGGGGAGCTAATTGCTCATGACCTGAAGGATGCACTAGAATCTTGGAGCCTAAGTGAAGAACAAATGTCCTGCATGACAACAGACAGTGGTACAAATATGGTGAAGGCCTTGCAGCTCAACAACTGGACTCGCCTGCCGTTCTTTGGCCACAGACTGCATCTAGCCATGGGTGAGAAATGCAAAATAGCCTTAGCTAAATGTAAAAATACTAATTAATAATATAAATATATGATCAAGATAAGATCACATTTTTTTCTTTGTAATTTAAAATAACTCAAGTGGTCTTAAGTTACAACATTATATATTTTATATAACAAAATATTTATTAAATTGCTCAAGAGACAACAGTTCTGTTTATCTTTTGTTCATGAGTTATGATGGTCTGAACTTGTTTTAATTGTCCATTTGTTTCCCCCTTTCACAGAAAAAAGTGCAAAGGATACACGGATTGAGCGTGCCACATCACTATGCAAAAAAATTGTGAGCGCTTTCTCCTTCAGCTGGAAAAAGCAGAGAGATCTAATGAAGGCACAACTCGAGCTCAACCTGCCTCAGCAGAAGCTAATAACAGAGTCTCCAACACGATGGGGGTCCCGACTCAAGATGGTTGAAAGAGTCCTTGAACAGGAAGCTGCCATTTCACAGGTTTTGAAAGCTGATAAGAAAGCAAGACACCTTGCACTAACATGGCAGGATATTGATGTTTTGGAGTCAGTGAAGAAGGCCCTCAGCCCACTCAAAGATTTCACAGATGCACCGTCAGGTGAGGACTACGTGAGTGTTTCTTACTTAAAGCCTGTGTTACATCTTCTGAAAATGAATATCTTGAGTGTGGATGCTGAGGACACTAACTTAACAAAGAAGATAAAGGAAACCATCACCAAGTACCTCAGTGAATAGTACAGTGACCTGACAACAGATGACCTCCTGGACATGGCGTCTCTTCTTGACCCAAGATTTAAGCTGCACTACGAGAATGAAAAAAAAAAAAAAAACGAGCACATCAAATCTCGAGCTATTACTGAGCTGGAAGTCCTTCTGTCGGCAGCATCTCAACCAATAGTGTCTGTTGCGTCACAAAGCACTGAATCTGAGGGGCCAGCCAAAAAAAAGACCAAAACTCTAGGTAGCCTTCTCAAAGTACCCAGTACCTCAGCAGCCACAAGCCCAACTTCGGTGCCTGCTTTGAAAGAGTTAATTGAGGCAGAACTGGCATCATACCTCTCAATACCTGAAGCTGACAGCGAGTTTGATCCTTTGGAATGGTGGAAAACACACCAGGCAATCTTTCCACGGGTTGCACACCTGGCAAAAAAGTACCTTTGTATCCCAGCAACCAGTGCACCATCAGAAAGACTATTTAGCACAGGTTGCAACATTGTCACATGCCAAAGGGCTACTCTGAAACCCCATAAAGTGGATCAGTTGATTTTCCTTGCAAAAAATCTGTAATTCTGTCCAACCAGAATATCACAAAGAGGGGTCAACCTAATCTTCCATGTTTAGGAAATGTAACAAATTGCCTCAAATATTTTAGTTGTGATAGCATAGTGAAGTTGTTTGTACCTTTTGAATTTATATTCAAAATGAAAGGTATCGATATCTGACATTTGATTCTACACCCTTTTCTATCTCATCATTCCTGTTAAGTCTTTATTAAACTCTTTCAGTTTTATTATATTTCTGTTAATTTCAATAGCAGTGCAGTGCTGTTAAAATATAACTGTGAAACAGTCTGAATAATTTTTTTTAAAGTACATTTAACTACTATTTTAAATTCGAGTTCTGAGTACTTAAAGTCTTATTTATATAATATTATCTATTGGCTGCTGATTGCCACTTGAAGTTGAAACAGAATTTTTATTTTTTTAGAATTAGAAAATTGCACACCTTTGTGTTGTTTACATTTTACTGCTGCAATTTTTTTCACTTTGAGTTCTGAGTACTTGAAAAATCTGTTATTTTATATAATATTATCTATTGGCTGCTGATTGCCACTTGAAGTAACAGAATGTTTATTTTTCAGAATTTGAAATGTGCCCATCTTTGTGTTGTTTATATTTTATTACTGCAATTTCTGAGTACTTCAAGATCTGGTGTTATTTAATGTTTATCTATTGACTGCTGATTACAACTTTAATATTTAAAATAAAGTTAAACTCAGGCCATTTAATGACCATTTTGACAACTGATTCTTTAATTCAATGTTGTGTTATAAATTGTACAAATAGATAAATCCATAGGCTTGTACCAGTCTGGATATTCTCTATAGTACATCTCAAAATTGGGAAGATCGTGATTCAGATCGTGGATCGTGATTATGTGTTATAAGTTCGTGATATGATTTTTTGGGAAGATCGCCCACCCTAGGTGACTGAAGTGAGATGAAGATGAAGTGAGGATTTTTTTAGGGATAGCGATGACCAGGATTACTGAAAAGATAGGATAGATGTCTGACCTTGCATTTTTTATATTTCTTTCAAATAAACATTATATATTTTAAAAAAAATACACATTTTACCACTTGCGCCTTTCATGAATCAAAACAACAACCTTCTACTAAACCGTCTCTGAGTTTTAGCCACTTGTTGAAAAGGAACAATAAACTCAGGTGCACAACTAAAGAAGATGCATGGGTAAATAATGATGGTGTTGGCACATTTGTGTTTGTAATTGTGTTTTTTAAGGAAAAAAAGAGAGAGAGAGAGAGAGAGAGAGAGAGAAATAATATAAAGGAAGATTATTTCAGTATGTTTGAGTGTGTATGGATTAAAAAAAAAAAAAAACACCTGTAAAGGCTAATTTATACTTACTAGGCGAACAGGCTTCGCTTAGTTTGCCTAAAAATGATGAAATACAGTGACGTTTATGTTCTGACAATGTGTTAATTTGGTGATATTTCTCCTGTTCACGTAGATCTCTGAAATTCTTGACCTAGGAGAACTCGGCTTGTCGAAGAGCATTGATGATTGGTTAAAATCGTGGGTGTGGTTTGAACGTGACATTTTTTATTTACAATTGCATGTGCCAGCTGAGGTGTTGTTACCTTTTTACTGTCGCTTAAATGGATAACACTGAAAGCCCATCTCTCAGAGATTGTGTGGAAGTATCCTTTTTTACATGATTTGCAACACAGACTCCACAAAGACAGTGTGGCCACAGCAAATGAGTAGAGAGATTGGAGTTTTTAAAAGTGGAAGGGGCCGTGACAAGTTTAATAAAGCAAAGAAGCGGCACAGTGCTAAAAGCGGTGGTCCACAGAAAAACCTGCATTATTGGCTTTAATTGTGGCTGTAACAGTACATTAAACACCATGACATCACCCTAAACAAACTAATTTTAAAATGACGCCGCGCTATAAACGCCAGCTTCGTTCGTCAGGGTGCGTTTGTTCGCCCAACAGAAAAAAGTTTGGCTTCTTCCAAAGTATAAACCAGGCTTAAATCAGAACAAGATTTTACTTCTTCTGAAGAAAATATGAGTGGTGTTTGCCCATATAAAACTCACCTCTGCTAGGTGTTTGTTAGACTGTTCTGAGTGGATATTAGGTGGTTGCATACTGTACAGGTCTCTAAAAATGTCTCGGCTACCTCAGTCAATGTGATTTTTTTTATCCTATTTTATAATTTGCCAGAAGAAAATAACATGATTAGAAAAGTAATAGTGCACATAAGTTACATGCCTTAGAAAGCACCAGTCATAAATGTCACTGTAATAAGCGATCTCTGTAAAACAGTAGCCGACATCCAAAGGGGGACATAAAGTGCAAAGTCCAGTTGTTTACTTCCATGATGCCCAAACTATTTATCTACATCTGTTTGGTTTCCAGCAATCTGTTGCCTCGAGTGTTTACAGAAGGCTGTTTAGTGGCTCAGTTTGCCCCCGCTGAGTGCAGGTGCACTGCTTTCAATCTCAGCTGCTATCTCACTGAGCAGTTGCAGCCCAATGACATGCTGGCCTGGACAGGACGAGACCCTTGTCCCTCTGTCTGAGTGTGCTGTGCAAGCAGCCCAATAGCAGTGGCAGCAGCATATGGCAGTAACTGAACTAGTCACCATAAGCACTGAACTTTAGATGCCCTCTGCAACACCCTGATTACAGGATCTTCATGGACAGATTTAAAATGTAACTGCATGTGTACATCCAAGTGTGTTTGATGCACTGCTCAAAGTCAATCAACATCTTTGTGCTAAGAAAAATTAAAATAAGATGTGCAAGAGAGAGAATCGCCATTCTTGACATCATAATGCAAATAAGACACCATTTAGTGTGAAAATGTGAGAGTGTAAATATAATCTGCAATGCTTTTTTAATTAGCATTGATGGGTGCGTTTTGCGTGTGTTATGAGTTTGTTTGGGTTTGTGTGTTTGTTTGTGCATTGTTGCGAGATATAAGCACTTTATATTACCACTATGCCCAGCTGGTCAACAGGGGCAATTGAAATGAATAAGCAGCAACTGGGATTTCAGATGAGACATATAACATATCATATAAATGTAATTGATATATAAAGGTGTCTCTCTGTGTGTGAGAAATCCAGAAAAACAGCCCGAGAAAGCCTTATCAGTTAGTTGAAAACACTAGTCTACCATAACCGACTTGCAGCCTAAATCCTGCTTATTGACCCTTCGTTAACTCCGCCCCCCTTGGTTACCGTTGCTTGCTCTGACAAACTCTGCAGAACTCCCCATTAGAATGAATGGGAGATTGCAGTGAAGATGCAGTTTTTGGAATGGATGATATTTTTAAGTGGGCTGGTATGAAGAGTGGCATTGTAATACATATTTAAGTTTTTTGTCAAATAAACTGTTAAATTACACCGTAACTTCATAAAAAAACTGTGGAGACTATGTATCAGAAATAAGGCAAACTTCATTTAAGAGCGATTACACATCCAATAACAGTAGCATAAGTGAACAGAGCTTTTTATAACATCTCATAAAACACATTTATTTTGATGCTGTGAACTGTTTGTACTATCGTTTTTACTATGACTTGAATCAATACATAAATGAGTTAACGTTCAGTTATTGGCTTTAATTTACCTAGGAGCAAATGTAGGTGTCATTGCAGATGTTATATGTTCATTTGGGAATGAGGGCTGACACAGTTTAATCCATGCCCTTCTCTGGATTTATGTAAAGATTTAAAAAAAAAAAATCTAGGCTGTCATTGGAAAATAGCAAATGCGTGTCAGAGTAATGGCGGCAGAGCAACAGTTGCTAAGACAGGATTGGTCAGATGCGCTTTTAAGGCGGGGCTTAGCGAAGGGTCAATTGGGCTCTTATTTTGATTTAACCAGAGATGATTTACTAGCCATTCACTCAGTCATATCTCACAAACAACACACACACACAAAAACACACACACAGGATTAGAAAAGGTATGGAACACATTTTACCCCTTTATCTTAACTTACTTGCCCTTGAAGGGTGTGCGTTTGCATAAGAATCTTTAAGGATGTGTGTTCGTGTGTGTGATATATACATAAAGTGCCTCACAATTCATATTAACTTGTGCAGCACAATTGGTGTTAATTCTTCCAAGAGCTGAAAGGTTTAATTTGATACTCTGTTACTCTGTTGCTAAGAAACTGAACTCAAACAGTCATGAAAGAACATGAATGGGTTCTAGCCAATGATAAAAGCAATGATTTGTTTTCATAATCTCACATTGTCCATTAGTATCATCAGTGAGTCTCTTCTGGGGTGTAACTCTTCCAGTGGAATCTCAGGAATGAGGTTCTGCTCGTTTTATCAAAGCCGATATGGTCTAACCCACACTGAGCAGAAAACGACTCTGGATGCTCTGTTTAGCCCTGTTCTTTCTGTTCATTAAAAAATGCAAACCAGCATCAAATGATTACAAATAAAAATGGTTGTATAACGTAGTCATCGACATCAACATGGATTTTACAATGGCTGATGCCATTAGAGATTAAGGTGGCCGATGGCCGTTATAATGCCATTATAACAAATAATTTTCTCCAAAATTTAAAAACAAAACAATGTTCATTATACAATGAAAAAGCTGTCTGTAGATTTTGGAACTGATAGAAGGGTAACTTCTGTTAATCAGCCAAACAGGCAGATAATTAGTGGTCAACCAACATATTGCAGAGCCCGATTAATCAGCTGATATTTTGTATTTTTTAAATAAGCGTTATCGACCATTATAGAGTTAATCTTATGCTAATTAAAAGTTCATCTAATTTTTTAACATTTTCTGAACATGTAATTTCTATCATAATAAACTGCATGATATATATAATCTGTATTATAAAAAATAAAATAAAAAATTAAAAAAAAAAAACATAACACCAATTGATCACTACCAAAAATCCCAAAATCTAGAAAATGTGCATTATCAATTAACAAGTTGGTCAGCAGATTTTGGAACAGGCACAAGGGGTACAACAACTTCTATTAACAGTCAAACGGGTAAAGTTATTGCCTAATGCTGACCACATTTTTTTTGGGGGGGAGAGGGTTCTCCGTTTTCTCCCCAATTTAGTATGCCCAATTCCCAATGTGCTCTAGGTCCTCGTGGTGGCGTAGTGACTCGCCTCAATCTGGGTGGCGGAGGATTAATCTCAGTTGCCTCCACATCTGAGACAGTCAATCCACGCATCTTATCACGTGGCTTGTTGAGCGCGTTACCGCAGAGACTTAGCGAGTGTGGAGGCTCATGCTATTCTCCGTGGCATCAATGCACAACTCACCACGTGCCCAACCAAAAGCAAGAACCACATTATAGTGACCACGAGGAGGTTAACCCAACTTGACTCTACCCACCCTGGCAACCGGGCCAATTGGTTGCTTAGGAAGCCTGACTGGAGTCACTCAGCATGCCCTGGATTTGAACTTGCGACTCCAGGTGTGGTAGTCAAGAGTCTTTACTTGCTGAGCTACCCAGGCCCCCAAATTTTGGCTTATTAATCAACTTGTCTATCACCAGTATAAAGACATTTATTTCCAATGGCTATTTTACATGCTCTGTTCCTTCAAAGAGGCTATTTGTGGTATAATAGACCCAATTTCTAAAGTCTACAGTGTAATGCATGTGCAGAAGTAAACCTGTGCGAAATCAAAGGCTGAAGATGTCTGTCAAAAGCAGAGGAACAGAACAGTAAGAAACAGAGCAGCTTGCCTACAATGATTAAAATTACATAAGCAATTTTATCACAAACTGACATAAATCAAGAGGGTAGGGCACACCCACACTCATTCACACATAACAGTTTCCTTAGCAACCACTGCTCCTAGAACCTCTATCACCATGAACCACAATAATGACACGGTTTAGGAAAATCCACAACAAGAATGATGTGTTGTTCACACTACAACCTTTCAGCAAAATCCATTAGGGTTCAGGTTCTAATCACAAATAAAAAAAAAAATTAAAAAAAAATTGATGGCCAGCCATCGGCAGCGATAACGGTTTATATCTGTCTCTCTACTGGGTGATAAGTTGATGCATTCCACCTATAGTGTTTTTTAATATCTTAATGGGATTTATAACTGCATGTGCCTGCCTCAGTGCAGGCCAACCATTAAAAAGCAGTCATATCAGCACTCTCCTTTCCTTCATGCTCCACTGCCCTCTGTCCGCTCAGCAAGCCTGGACAGCCCCAGGAAAGAAATAACTTTTGTGTTTACATCCTCAACCACCTCAGAGGAAATTTTATCATCATGTTGATCCAATTTCTCCCAGACCGAATCCAAACAAAATAGAAGAAAAGCTGCAGAACGAGTCCAAAATTAGCTTAAAGAGGCAAGATCATAAACAATGATAGTAATGCTATACTGATGCTGTATAACATGTTTAATATTGGTTCTTGTAGACTAACAACCATTGATATTTATTCATAAATTGCAAATCTGTAAATCTGTCACATCTAACCTCATTAATGAAGGCAAATCCAACAAATTTGCAATTTAACAGTCTTTTCCCAGGGGACCAATTTGAAAACTTGACCGTTAAGACAGAGGGAGCTAATTGATATATTTGATGGCCTCTTCCACACTCAGATTTTTTTAACATATTAAGATTTTCGCATTTCAATTTCATAACAAAATTCATCAAATTTATTAGTGTAATTTTTATCAAAATTAAATTAATAAAACTTATATATATATATATATATATATTTTTTTTTAACTTTTTTTTTTTTTTTAAAGATTACTCAATTCAATTTGATGGATTTTTTTTTAGGAAATTGAAATGCATAAATCTTTAAAAATAATTTAATTTTAAAATAATCAAATGTAGCTATCAAATCATTAACATAACAACAAAAGAAGCTCACCGATCAGATGTTTAATTGCACATTTAGGTATCGAATGTGCAGTTTGGTGCAAGTTAAGATCGATTGATTTTTGTGGCATAATGTTGATTACCACAGAAATTATTTCTGACTTGTCCCTCGTTTCTTAAAAAAAAAAAATCACACACACACACACACACACACACACACACATACACATACACACATTATATAAATATATATATATACAGGTGCATCTCAATAAATTAGAATGTCGTGGAAAAGTTCATTTATTTCAGTAATTCAACTCAAATTGTGAAACTCGTGTATTAAATAAATTCAGTGCACACAGACTGAAGTAGTTTAAGTCTTTGGTTCTTTTAATTGTGATGATTTTGGCTCACATTTAACAAAAACCCACCAATTCATTATCTCAAAAAATTAGAATACATCATAAGACCAATAAAAAAAAAACATTTTTAGTGAATTGTTGGCCTTCAGGAAAGTATGTTCATTTACTGTATATGTACTCAATACTTGGTATGGGCTCCTTTTGCTTTAATTACTGCCTCAATTCAGCGTGGCATGGAGGTGATCAGTTTGTGGCACTGCTGAGGTGGTATGGAAGCCCAGGTTTCTTTGACAGTGGCCTTCAGCTCATCTGCATTTTTTGGTCTCTTGTTTCTCATTTTCCTCTTGACAATACCCCATAGATTCTCTATGGGGTTCAGGTCTGGTGAGTTTGCTGGCCAGTCAAGCACACCAACACCATGGTCATTTAACCAACTGTTGGTGCTTTTGGCAGTGTGGGCAGGTGCCAAATCCTGCTGGAAAATGAAATCAGCATCTTTAAAAAGCTGGTCAGCAGAAGGAAGCATGAAGTGCTCCAAATTTCTTGGTAAACGGGTGCAGTGACTTTGGTTTTCAAAAAACACAATGGACCAACACCAGCAGATGACATTGCAACCCAAATCATCACAGACTGTGGAAACTTAACACTGGACTTCAAGCAACTTGGGCTATGAGCTTATCCACCCTTCCTCCAGACTCTAGGACCTTGGTTTCCAAATGAAATACAAAACTTGATCTCATCTGAAAAGAGGACTTTGGACCACTGGGCAACAGTCCAGTTCTTCTTCTCCTTAGCCCAGGTAAGACGCCTCTGACATTGTCTGTGGTTCAGGAGTGGCTTAAGACGAATACGACAACTGTTGCCAAATTCCTTGACATGTCTGTGTGTGGTGGCTCTTGATGCCTTGACCCCAGCCTCAGTCCATTCCTTGTGAAGTTCACCCAAATTCTTGAATCGATTTTGCTTGACAATCATAAGGCTGCGGTTCTCTCGGTTGGTTGTGCATCTTTTTCTTCCACACTTTTTCCTTCCACTCAACTTTCTGTTAACATGCTTGGATACAGCACTCTGTGAACAGCCAGCTTCTTTGGCAATGAATGTTTGTGGCTTACCCTCCTTGTGAAGGGTGTCAATGACTGTCTTCTGGACAACTGTCAGATCAGCAGTCTTCCCCATGATTGTGTAGCCTAGTGAACCAAACTGAGAGACCATTTTGAAGGCTAAGGAAACCTTTGCAGGTGTTTTGAGCTGATTAGCTGATTGGCATGTCACCATATTCTAATTTTTTGAGATAGTGAATTGGTGGGTTTTTGTTAAATGTGAGCCAAAATCATCACAATTAAAAGAACCAAAGACTTAAACTACTTCAGTCTGTGTGCATTGAATTTATTTAATACACGAGTTTCACAATTTGAGTTGAATTACTGAAATAAATGAACTTTTGCACGACATTCTAATTTATTGAGATGCACCTGTATACATAAGGCAAAAAAAGGAGTTTCAGAAAGGCAATTACTACGGAAGTGAAAGGGGCCAGTCTATAAACATTCAAAAACAGACTGTTTCAAAAGTACAGTCACAAGACATAAACGTTATACATGGAAAAATGATATTAGTGTGATAAAATTGCTTACTGGGATTTAGGGCTGAAACGATTAGTCAACATTTTCAACAACGTTGACAATAAAAAAAAATTGTAGACAAAATTTCCATTGTCGAATAGTCGTTTGATCTCATTTAACGTAACATGAGATCACATTAAACTCTAATGATGATGCATGAGAGCAGCACTGCAGTTCGCGCCTGACTGAGGAGAAGAAGAAATACATAGCTCACAGTCCAGATTCACTCCTTACATTCCAAACAGCTTCAGGTGATGTAGATTGCAAAATATGAGGGAATTATAATGCAAAAATACAAAATAAATAAATACAGAAGCACTCTCGTGGAATAAGTGGAGCTGGAGCTGCTGCTCCACTGAAGCAAACTTGCGTGTTGAGCGTTTTTAAAGGAAACATCCCCACGTTACATCTTTAATGCAGTTCTATTTAATGCGTTATTGCTTTTATAAAGTTCAAATAATATGGAAGCAGATCATGTAAATAAGTACAACCTCCAAAACTGGCATTTTTCTGTGCAGTCAGCACCTCTTCTATGAGTCACATGAAGTGTCCTGATCTAAGGAGGAAGAGATTGAAACTGCACCCGGCTGATGCGCACTCTGTCGCGGGTACGCTCATTCCTCGAGCGCGCGCTTAATGCAGCTAGATTATAACGTGATGGCTGGCAATTTACTGAATCATAATATAAGTGTCACTGTGCATTTCTTATTGTGAAGAAAATTGGCAATATGCAGCTTTATTAATAAGAGTTTGTTTTTTGGTGAGTTAAAGATGGATTGAAGTGAACAGAAAGGTGAGAGAGGTAGTCTTCACCCCATTATACACTGCAACAAAATACATTTTTAATTTGTTTTTGCTTTGGCTTGTTTTCCAATATAAATTTCTAAAACTCTTTTAAAACAACATACATTTTCTTTTGCAGCTATACCACAGAGGAAAGAATTGTTATCTGAGAATGTTGACTATAATATTAAAAATACAAATATTTTAAAACATTAAAATAAAAGATGCATTCACCTGAGAAGCAGCATATAAGATATTTAGACTTGCTTTTAGAGAATAGATTTTTTTTTTTTTTTCAATTTGGAATGCCCAATTCACAATGCGCTCTAAGTCCTCGTGGTCGCGTAATGATTCGCCTCAGTCCGGGTGGCGGAGGACGAATCCCAGTTGCCTCCGCGTCTAAGACCGTCAACCCACGCATCTGATCACGTGGCTTGTTGAGCGCGTTGCCACGGAGACATGGCATGTGTGGAGGCTTCACGCCATCCACCAACGGCAACCACGCTCAACTCACTACGTGCCCCACTGAGCGAGAACCACATTATAGCGACCATGAGGAGGTTACCCCATGTGACTCTACCCTTCCTAGCAACTGGGCCAATTTGGTTGCTTAGGAGACCTGGCTGGAGTCACTCAGCACACCCTGGGATTTGATCTAGTGAACTCCAGGGGTGGTAGCCAGCGTATTTTACCACTGAGCTAGCCAGGCCCCCTAGAGAATAGATCTTGAATATAAGTATATTTTGTCTTTACTGCACTCGCAGAAGTATAATCAAGTGAAAACACTTACAGTTGTGCAAAAAAGTTTGCATACCCTTGGAGAATTGGTAATATATGTACCATTTTTAAAGAAAACATGATTGAGCAGGCAAAACACATTTCTTTTATTTCTTATGGGATTCATATTCAACTGTAGGTTATAACAGAATGGCACAATCATAAAACAAAACATAGCAACAAAGAAAAAATGAAATGACCCATGTTCAAAAGTCTGCATACCCTTAGTTCTTAATACTGTGTATTGCCCCCTTTAGCATCAATGACAGCGTGCAGTCTTTTGTAATAGTTGTCTATGAGGCCCCAAATTCTTGCAGGTGGTATAGCTGCCCATTCGTCTTGGCAAAATGCCTCCAGGTCATGCAAAGTCTTTGGTCGTCTTGCATGAACCGCACGTTTGAGATCTCCCCAGAGTGGCTCTATTATATTAAGGTCAGGAGACTGTGTTGGCCACTGCAGAACCTTCACCTTTTTCTGCTTTAACCACTGGAGGGTCAACTTGGCCTTATCAATATAATCATTAGTTACAGCCATACTGGGATTACAGGGTTTACTGGCGTCAAGTCGTCACAGCAACAAAGTTTTAATATTGGCTATAACCACTTAGATAAGGTTAGTAAGCGATTTAATCACACTAAAATCATGTTTCCACATATGTGTTTTGGCTATACTTTTAAAACTCTGCATTTTAATGTTTATTGATTCCCGTTCATCCCCATTGCAAGTGCCATACTATTCTGCAATTTCTTTTATTTTTTTATACGAGGGACAAGTCTAAACAATTTTTTGTGGTAAACAACATTTTGCCACAAATGCTGTCAATTAAGCTTTATTTGTATTGACCTGGAACATTCCTTAAACCTGCAACATCCTGATGAAGAGAACTGTACCTTATTGGTTACCTAGCTGTAAACTAAACTGTGAACCTATCTGTGATCTCCTCCGTTAGGATATCTACTAGTTCACTGCAATTGGAGAGCTCACTCTAATCAATCAAGCTCTCCATCAACTCAAGCTACACTGATAAAAAGGGGAGAAGCAAGGAGAAATGTGAGAGATTGAGAAAAAAACAATGAGAGAGGAGGGCAGAGGGAAACTGGACCATGGCTTAGTCAGACAAACAGCTCTCTGTCTAGACTATCACTGAAGCCTCTGTCTTGCGTTTCGTTTTCTCTCTCTCACCCTCTTATTCCACTCTTTCTCTCCTTCATGCATAACCCACATCAATCTTGCATTCCATTTCCAGTTCCTATCTCTCTCCCGGTCTTATAGTTTTCATTTATTTCTCCCTTGACTTTAATGCACAACTTGTTCTAACCTCTATCCAATCTAATCTCTTTCTCTCCCTCTCTACCTGTCCATCTAAGGGACAGTGATGTTGGAACATTTGTGACATAACACTCTCGTGCCTCCTCATGTTAGACACACAAGGCATTGTGCAGAGTGAATGCAGAGGGCATCTCATTGCAAGCACTCACTGTGCCCTGTGCCTGGCACCGTTAGTCTATGCGCCCATACAATACGCCACCCCCAGTCATATGCCACTAAAAACAACTTCAGAACAAATAGATTAGAGTCCAAAAATGTGTCAGAGTTATTGCTTTTTGTTTGCTCTTTGGAGGACATTCTATTGTCAAAGCTTAGTTTTCAGTGTTCTCAACAACCATATCACATGGCTACAAAACTGTGAGAGTTTTGGATAGTGTAAAACCTTAATTTGATCATACAATGATGAAATGCACACAGCAAATGATTTTCCCCCATCAGTTTTTCCCATGCATTATTCTCTTATCGCGATTCAACTGCGTGCATTTTACATGTGTATCTGCTTTCTATATTTATCACAATTAACCTGCGTGCATTTTACAGCGCGCACCCGTTTTTCTCCTCTGTTACACAGATTATTGCATCGATCTCAAAGCACTGCTTATCAAGAACAACCATAACAACAAACAACTGTGTGAGGGATTCACATCGATCTCAATCCCTCACCGCTCAGGAACAACCAACAACAACAACAACAACAAACAACTGCGGTAAGTCATGGCATCTGCTCATGTTATTTCTTCCTGCATTGCATTGCACATGTTTACAATAGCCTCTTCCATCAGCAATGACTGGATTCACATGTGATAAATGTAAGGAATTAGTCAGGCTGACAGAGAAAGTTAATGAGTTAGAGACACATATCCGAACACTAGTGGAGGTCAGTGAGAATGAGAAGACAGTAGATACTGTTTCGGATGCAGGCAGTACAACAAGCAACACACACACTTTTAACGGCTATAGAGCCCCTGCAGCAGGGCATTTGGGTAACGTCTCGGCGGCATACTCACTCAGCAAAGCGACACCACTCTCCCATTCCTGTTAGGGTTTCCAATCGATTCTCCCCACTCAGTGATGCACCCACTGAGAATCATGTTGAAAGAGCCCTTGTTACTGGTGATTCTAATGTAAGGAACATGGAAATAGAGACTCAAGCCACTATTGTTAAATGCATTGTGGGTGCCAGCGCATCTGTCATATTTACAAGTGCTGGCTAATGCTAAACATAAATTTTCTAAAATTGTTATTCATGTCGGCACTAATGATGTCCAGCTTCACCAGTCGGAAATCACTAGAGATAATGTTAAAGAGGTGTGTGAATTTGCAAAAACGATGTCAGAAACTGTAATATGCTCTGGCCCCCTCCCTGCTCGTCGTGGTGACAAGGTTTAGAGTAGATTAGTGTCACTGAATGGATGGATGTCTAAGTGGTGTCTGGAGAATAGAATAGGATTTATAGACAATTGCAAGAGTTTTTGGGGTAGACCTGACCTGCTAAAGAGAGATAGACTCCATCCCTCCAGGGAAGGTGCCGCTCTCCTCTCTAGTAATTTGGCTCATAGTCTTAATGATGATAGTATTTGACTAACTGGGGCCCAGGTCAGGAAGCAGACAAACTGGTTAATCCGAACGTCTGCTAGCTGCCTTGAGACGTCACACAGTTCACATAAACTACAACATATAGTGACTGTATCACCTAGATATCATATAGAGATTGGGTCTGTTCCCCGAACTACCAAAAACAAAACTCTCACTACATTTTTCTCAGAAACTTTTTTATTATGGTTAAACTTGAACAAAACAAAATTTACATATAAAAGGTAGGGCTACTAAACATTAGATCTCTTTCTACCAAAGCACTAATTGTAAATTAAATTACAGATCATAGTTTGGATGTGCTCTCTTTGACTGAAACTGGAAGAAACTATTAGTTTAAATGAATCTACTCCCCCAGGTTATTGCTATAAACATGAGCTTCGTCTGAAGGGTTGAGCAGGAGGTGTTGCTACAATTTACAGTGAAGTTTTTGGTGTTACTCAAAGGACAGGATATAAATTTAAGTCTTTTGAACTAATAATGCTTAATGTGACACTGTCAGATATAAATAAAAAAACTCTGTTGTCTTTTACCCTTGCTACAGTATATAGATCACCCAGGCCTTATTCTGATTTCCTTGGTGAATTTGCAACTTTTTTTATCAGATCTTGTATTTACTGTAGATAGAGCTTTAATTGACTTCAACATTCACATAGATAATGAAAATGACACATTGGGATTAGCATTTATCGATATTCTCAACTCTCTTGGAGTCAGACAAAATGTAACAGGACCAACTCATCACCATAATCATACGCTAGATTTAATTCTGTCATGTGGAGTTCATGTTGATACTATAGAAATTCTGCCGCAGAGCTATGACATCTCGGGTCATTACCTCGTCTCTTGTATGCTGCGATCAGCTAATGTTACTCAATCTACACCACGCTATCATTCAGGTAGAACTATTCTTTCGACCACTAAAGATAGCTTCACTAATAATCTTCCAGATCTATCTCATACACTCAGTAAATCCCAAAGCCTAGAAGAACTTGATGAAATAACAGAAAATATAAATACAGTCATCTCTAGCACTCTTGATAGTGTCGCCCCCCTTCGATTAAAGAAAATTCTAGAAAAAACCCTGCAGCATGGTACAATGATCACACTCACGCTCTCAAGAGAGCAGCTCGGGAGCGCAAGTGGAAGAATACAAAATTAAAGGTATTTCACGGTGCATGGAAGGATAGTGTCTGTAGCTACAGACAGGCACTAAAAGCTGCCAGGTCAGC
This sequence comes from Myxocyprinus asiaticus, assembly GCF_019703515.2. Lineage (NCBI taxonomy): Eukaryota > Metazoa > Chordata > Actinopteri > Cypriniformes > Catostomidae > Myxocyprinus > Myxocyprinus asiaticus. Next base: position 38,406,827 of record NC_059347.1, on the reverse strand, counting down.
ATATTTTAGCAAACTCATAGAAAATAACCACAACAATCCTAGGTGTTTATTCAGTACTGTGGCTAAATTGGTTAGGAATAAAGCCTCAACAGAACCAGATATTCCATCGCAGCACAAGAGTAATGACTTCATGAATTTCTTTACTGATAAAATTGAAATAATCAGAAATAAAATTGGAATTATGCAATCATCTGCCACAGTACCTCAGAAAACAGTGTCTCATAATTTCCCTCACGTGCAACTTCAATCCTTCGCTGTCATAGGTCATGAAGAGCCTATCGAAGTTTTCGAGTTATCGAAACATCAAAAGTCACAACATCTATGTTAGATCCAATACCAACCAAGTTCTTAAAAGAAGTATTCCCTGTAATCTCAGAACCTCTTCTTAATATTATTAACTCCTCGCTATCCTTAGGACATGTCCCAAGAAACTTTAAAATGGCAGTTATCAAACCGCTTATTAAGAAGCCACAACTTGATCCTGGAGATCTGGCTAATTATAGACCGATTTCAAATCTTCCATTTATGTCGAAAATGCTAGAAAAGGTAGTATCCTCCCAAATATGTTCCATTTCTACAGAGAAATAGTATATATATGAACAATTTCAGTCAGGATTTAGGCCTCACAGTACAAAGACTGCACTTATCAGAATAACAAATTACTTGCTCTTATCATCTGATCGCGGCTGTATTTCACTTCTAGTGCTTTTAGATCTTAGTGCTGCATTCGGCACAATAGATCACGACATTCTCTGAAATAGGCTAAAGAATTATGTTGGCATTTGTGGAGTTGCATTAGCATGGTTTAGGTCCTATTTAGCAGACCGCTACCACTTTGTCTATGTAAATGAGGAGTTGTCAAACCAAACAAAAGTATGGAGTGCCACAGGGATCAGTTTTAGGGCCACTGCTTTCCTCTTGTATATGCTTCCCCTGGGAGATATTATCAGGAATCTTGGAATAAGTTTCCACTGTTATGCCGACGATACCCAACTTTATATTTTTTCAAAACCTGATGAGATTTCACAATTCCCCAAATTAGCAGAGTGTATCAATGAAATAAAAGATTGGATAGCCATAAATGTCCTTCTACTCAATTCCGACAAAACAGAGGTACTAATTATTGGACCAAAAACCTCTAAAAATAAGCCGCTAAAATATAATTTGACTTTCGATGGATGTACTGTTACATAGTCTTCAACAGTGAAGAACTTAGGTGTTATATTTGATACCAATCTGTCCTTTGAAAATCAAATTACCAATGTTTGTAGAACAGCATTCTTCCACCTAAGAAATATTGCTAAATTATGACACATGCTCTCTGTTGCTGATGCCGAAAAACTAATTAATGCGTTCATGACCTCAAGACTAGATTATTGTGATGCATTACTGGGAGGATGTCCAGCAAGACCAATAAATAAACTTCAGTTGGTTCAAAATGCCGCAGCCAGAGTGCTGACTAGAACCAAGAATTATGATCATATTTGCCCCATTTTATCGTCGTTACATTGGCTACCTGTTATATTTCATATTAATTTAAAAATTCTGTTAACTACGTACAGAGCTTTGAATGGACTAGCTCCGCAGTACTTCAGTGACCTTCTACCACGCTATATTCCATCACGTTCATTACAATCGCAAAATTCTGGCCTGTTAATAGTTCCTAGAATATCAAAATCCACAAAAGGAGGTAGATCCTTTTCATATTTGGCTCCTAAACTATGGAAAAGTCTCCCTAACACTGTTCGAGATGCAGACACACTCACTCAGTTTAAGTCTAGACTAAAGACTTATCTATTTAGCCAGGCATCCACCTAATTTATCCTTCAACTCACAATTAGGCTGCTTTAGTTAGGTCTGCCGGAACCAGAAACATTGATCGTGATCTATAAATCTGCAATAAATCGAATGGCATCTATGCTAAAATTATTTTATTTGTTTCCCTGTCTCAACCTCGGGACTCCTATCCTGAGGTCACCAGAACCGGTTGGATCCAGCTCCATTCCTGCTTCATGTTGGACTCCACTGCTACGTGTCGCTGAGTGATGATAACTAATAGCAGCCGGTGTCAGCCAAACATCACTTCAGTCTATTAAAATGAACTGATGCCAACTCCAACCACAAGGCATGGGATACTTCATATGCCTGAAGTATCCCTAAAGTATTGCTTGAAACTTGGATTTAGGATAGACCTCACCGAAATTACCAACCAGGTTGAACTGCAATACACCTAACTGATCTCTGCCCGCATCACCTCGGTCTAATGATGGACTACACTCTTGAAATGGAATACATAGACTGTCAATTAATTGCCAACAAAATCCTTCATCAGCCAACTAACAAGGACAATTGCATCTATGTGAACTTCTGCAGTTAATCCAGAATGGACTTCAGAGACATTAGTCATTAATCTTACAGTTCATACAAAACCTTTGTTTAAACACTGTCCCTTAATAATTTTATACCATGAATTGCACTATACATAAGTAATATTGGCATTATATTCATCATGTTAGCCAGAGGGGAACTGGCCCCCACAGTGAGCCTGGTTTCTCCCAAGGTTATTTTTCTCCATTAACCAACATCTTATGGAGTTTTGTGTTCCTTGCCACAGTCGCCTTCGGCTTGTTCACTGGGGTTATAAATACAATTATTATTGAATTACTTATTTTTAAACTCAATTCACAATTGTATTTTATCAAATTACACAATGATGACTCTAAGACATTACAGATATTACAGTTTCATTTTCTGTTAATGCATGATCTTCTGTAAAGCTGCTTTGAAACGATGTGTGTTGTGAAAGGCGCTATATTGTTATCATCTTATTCCAAAGAAAAAGTGCAGCCCCATTTTAGAATTACCTGTACCAAGGAATGAAAGAAATCATCAAATTTGACCTTAATGCAATGAAAATGGATGTAATTTTGTGGAATTCAGTCTGTCTGTGTGTTTAAAGAGCAAATTTACCATGTGTAAACAGCGAAAAGAATGGCATAATGGTTTGACCCTGACTGTGAAAAGAAATCTTGGCTTTTGATGGGAGACCTGCTGGTGAAGAGACCTACAACCTTTGTTGGCTTCTAAGTGCATTTTATGGACTCAAATAAATAAATAAATAAAACCTTTGGTGCGGACTGATGGTCTAAAGTGGAGCTCCTCATGAAACCTACTCCAAAGATGACATCTCAAACGAGTATTAATCTACATTTTTAGATTAACAAGAGAGAGTCTACACTAAAAGACACCAATAAAAAAGTCTTTATTTCTTCTCCCAACCATCTTCTCTATAAAATCATTTAACATGGCAACCATTGTTTCCACCAAAATACCTGTCACTTCAGGTATTGGTAGAGAGAAGTTGACAAACAACATGGGCATTAAAGGTGCTATATGCAAGATTGACAACAAGCGTTTGAAATGGGTACAGCAGTCCAAATTCAAAATATTATAGAGTTGTCTGCCCCGCCCCAGACCCGAAGTTCATGCAGGTTGCCAGAATGAGAACACGCAAATTAGCCAACTCAGCATCCGTTTTAAAGGACTCCATCTTCCAAAGGCATCTCCAATATTTATCCTTGTTTTACTACGCCTCTGTTCATGGTGGTTTTTAGATGGATAGCGAGGCTTTTTAGGTGGGGTGGAATCTGTTGTCTCTGATCCAGTTCGTTTGCTGGATTCCATGGCTGCAGCACGCAGTGTTGTTTGCCTGCAAACTTGCTCAAATCTGGCAACCCGGCGGTGTCTAAATACTTTTGGTGAGTGGGCAGTGGGCGGGATCACACAGGCCACACATAAACAGAAATTCTGGCCTGGAATGGAAACTTCAAAGTAGAATATATTGGCTGTAGCATTGCTATTGGAGAAGCCAGTATTTCAACTTAGCATGTTTCCTAATTCTCTAATTACATATTATGGTCATTTTATGATTTAGTACAGTAAAAAAATTACATATAGCACCTTTAAGTTAATATCAGGATTTAGCTTTTTCCAAGCACAAATATTCAATGCAGTCTCTCAATTAAAATGAATGCAAACTGTTTCATAATGTTTATTCAAGAATTAGAAAAAAAAAAGAAAAAAAAACCATTTATGGTCTTAGGTGAAGCCACACTGCACTGCTTGACATATCATGTCACCTACCTATCTACTGTAAATTCTTAAAGGAATATTCCGGGTTCAAAACAAGTTAAACTTAATCGACAGCATTTGTAGCATACTATTGATTACCACAAAAATAATTTTTTTACTTGTCCCTACTTTGCTTTAAAAAAAAATTAGGTGACAGTGAGGCACTTATAATGGAAGTGAATGGGGGCCACTTCGTAAACATTAAAATACTCACTATTTCAAAGGTATAACCACAAGACATAAACAATATGCATGATATAATGATTTGTGTGATAAAAATCACAAACTAAAGTTATAGCCAATTTTACAGTTTTGTTACCATGATGATGTAATGTCAACAAACCCTAAAATGACAGTAAAACTTTTATTTAAACACTTTTACAGCTCAAATAATACATGAATTTTAACAGCAGAATTAATGTAAATGCTTTTCTAAAATTATAAGCTTCACATTTCTGCCTTAACCCTAAAAAATTGGCCCCATTCACTTCCATTGTAAGTGCCTCACTATAACCTCGATTTTTGCTTTTATTTTATTTTTAAGAAAAGGAGGGACGATTTGAATAATTTTTGTGGTAATCAACATTATGCCACAAATGCTGTCAATTAGGGTTGTTCCGACACCTAAATTTTGGCTTCGGTACGATACCAGCCCTGGTACTTTGGTATCAATACTAACTCAGATTTTTTATGACATTACACAATATATAATTGACAAAAAAAACTGCATAAAGACTTATAGATAAAAATGATACCTTTTCTGTTTAAATTTTTCTGCATTCCATGTTAAATGTTTTAATTACATTTTATGATCAAATTGTGTTTAAATCAAATACATACTGTAAAGCTTTAAACAAATGAAAATATAATCATTTATAAATAATTATTTTTGGTTAAAAAAAAATACATAAAAAAAAAAAAAAAATGATGCACAACAGAGCTTTACAGTATTAATGAAAACATTAAATAAAACAATCTGATTACCAGAGGCTGCCTTGGCTGAATCACAACATGCTGATATTCAGTACCAGTATTCAGCTTTTGTGATATTGCTTACGGATACTAACACTAGTAATATAACCATTTAATATGATATTATTGTTATTATGAGTATTATTGCTACTACTTTGATTATTACACTTTTATACAGTGGTAATATTTTTCTGTCGTAATGTCCTCAATTTCACACATCCAATTAAGCTCTAGTTTCAGCGGGACTTTTATTTTGAAAGACCTTTGATGTTCTTCCTGTTTTTGTTATAATCAAATTTCCCATGACTCACGAGCTGAAATCTCCAGTGAAAAAGGTAATTTAAGAGTTCACAGACACTTATACACTAAACACTCTGCAGTTGGATACTATTGTACACACTGCATGAAAATCAAGCAGTAGTAGTGTGTGTGTGTTGCGTGTGTGCACGCGCGCGCCTGCATGTGTGAAGGAGATGACAGAGCAGAGTGGAGCCTCTCATTCATTCTGTGGCACGCAGCGCATGTGACTGTATATTATTTAATTAAATGACATCCTTCTGCTGTTTAAAGATCACACTTGGCCATATCAAGACTGTTTTTTTATTATTTTCAAATAGTCTTTGATTTCATCAAAGCTCTCACATTACATTACATTTGACTAATGTCAGCATACTTTAATATGGTACCGAAATTAACAAGATGATATCGTACAGTTTTAAATGTTTTGGTATAGCGATATTTCATTAGTACCAGTGTACCGTGCAACCCTACTGTCGATTTTTCTTAACTTGTATTGAACCCGGAATATTCCTTTAATTTAATATGGGATTAACTTCAAACAGTGTAAGAATCGGACATTTTATTGAATTGTTTTAATGATTGCCCTAAGGAAAACTGTAAAAACTGTATTTTGGCAGTAAATATGGTTACTTAATATAGTACATTTTTGCAAGGTTTACATCAAATCTTACCTGGATGAAGAAATGGAAAAGTCTCCTCCATCCAACAATCTGATTTTGCAGAAGAGCATCCCGTTGATAAACGGCACAGCCGTGAGCTCCTCCAGAGTGAAGTGTGTTTGAAACTTGAACTTCTTTTTCATTAAAAACGCCATGTTCTTTTGACACTGGACTTTGGTTGTATGAAGACAGAGGTAGAAAAATACAAAGAGATGGATGCGTCTTCTTTTTAATCTGGTGCTTGGAAGTCCTTGTCAATGCATGTGTTTTGGTTCAACATCTCTGAGAAGACTCAGATGTCCAGAGAAACCTACAGTGAAATACAGTCAGAGAAAATCAGACTCATGCTGCTCAGACAGACACGTAGAGAATACAGGGAAAATACCTTAAAACTTACCCTAAAACCAATGTAAAGGCAGTCTGCCTCTCCTCTGTGCAGCCCAGTGGGAAGGATACGTTTCTCCTAAATTTAAACACATTCCCAGGAGAGTTACCTTGAAGAAGTCCATTATATACAGGTGTGAGCAAAATACACGTGAACCCAACGCACCATTCCAATAAAGCAGGGCAAAATTTAGTAGGATCCTTGAGAGTTTATGAAAACATGCGCAAAATGACCATACAAATTTAAAATAAGGCACTGAATAAGATACTTACGTCGATGAACTGTTTTCATGTGGCAGCCAGGACTGAAATCACCGGGACGAAACCACTCACTAAACAACCCGTGAAACTAATCAGATATTAATTCTATCGACAGAACTAACCGAGCACAAAACTCAAGAGTTAAGCGTTGAGTCAAAGCCAGACTGACTGAAACTGTCATCTCTGGCACTTTAGTGCACTGAACTTCAGGAAGCGCCGCCTCCAGGGATGCGTGGATTTCACTAAATCCAGCCACTAATTTATATAGACCGTTTTTAACTCCCGTTACATCCACAGTGTCGATTTATAACATTTAAACTCATCACACACAATGAGCTCGTTCTAGTTCAGACGTGTTGCTAAGATTTGTCATGACGTAGCAGGTGATCGTACTGGCTTTACTGATTGATCGATAGCCTATTATATTTACTGTGAGTAGGTTCTAGGACGGTCAAAAAAAAATGTTTTACGGAGTGTTCAGGGTTTAAAGGATAAAAATTATCGTAGAAAATAATGAATTTGCACGCATGTGTTAAATCAGAACAAGAGTTGCTTGCGATTTGTTCTAAAAGGAACATAGCGCCATCCCGTGGCCATAAAAAAACAGAACTGTATCCACAATATTTTCATCGGCTGTCTCGTTTGGAAGGCTGCGTCCTCCGGAGTAGTGATGGATCGTTCATGAACGATTCGTTCATTTTGAACGAATCTTTTATGTGACTCAGAAGAACGAGTAATCTCAGAGAGTGATTTGTTCATTTTGTGTTGGCCGCACATGTGCATTGCGCAACCTCGGCATAGGCGCTGTACAGGAAACAGAAATGATTAGTTCACCTTTCAACTCTTTTGGTCCGAGTCGTTCGTTCTTTTGTCACGTGACAGCCGTATTCCCTATGCACTGCTCACACAGGAAACAGAAATGATTAGTTCACCTTTCAACTCTTTTGTCCGAGTCGTTAGTTCTTTTGTCACGTGACAGCCGTATACGCTATGCACTGCTGCATAGTGTATACAGGTGTCACCTGACAAAAGAACGAACGACTAGCACAAGAAGATTTCAGAGGTGAACTAATCATTTCTGTTTCTCATAATTTGTCCTTGGCTGCGTTATCATTTTTTCCTTATTGGGACTATAATCAAGTTTGCGTACGTAGAAGTGTTGTGGGGGTTTTGGCTATTGAAAATTTAACATTTTAATTTAATTCTGCTCAAATGAACGAAATGACTTGAATAAAGATTCATTTTCATTTTGCTGAACAAGACTCAAAGATCCAAGTCAGTACAATCATCTGATCTTCCCATCACTACTCCGGAGGTCGCATCTGTCGGCCGCATACCCACAGTGTTGGGAGTAATGCGTTACAAAAATAACGCAGTTACAGTAATGTATTGCTTTTTGCTGTAACGCGGTAATATAACGCATTACTAATAAAATTTCGGTAATATTATACCCATTACAATCTCAGTAACGCGTGTTACAATGCATTTTAATCCGAAATTAAGTGGTGTTTTGTTTTTTTAAGAATTCACTAACACCGCGAAACATTTCGACATCAGAGAAAAAAAATCAGTGAGTAAAAGAGTAACGTTAATTCCTGTTGCTGAAATTCGATGGTTGAGACTGATTCTACATTTGCGAGATGGACATACTCCCATTATTTTCAGTTCGTCAGAGACAAGGATAAGAACATTATAGTCAAGTGCAATCTATGTGCGACACCGAGGGAACTCTCTACATCGAGAAATAGCACTAGTAACTTAAAGAAAAACCTGGACTTGTGCCACGCTAACACTAAGCTAACCGAGAGAGCTGCAGGCGCAGAGAAGAGAAAGAATGCTGAGGATGAGAGCGCGGGAAAGACAAAGCAACAGAAATTACGTTTCTCTTGGTCTGCCATGCTGTTCAGCACCATAGATGCGCAGCCCATACACTTAATCTAATTGCGAACAATGAGGTTGATAAATGGCTAGCATCTAATCCAGAATCGAGGGCTGTTTATTGTAGTGCCACAGCCAAATGTTCAGTGCTATGGACAAAGGCCAGTCGTTCCACAGTCGCATCAGAGTGCCATTGAAGAGGTCAGTGTTAGAAAGTTGATTGTTCCCACAGTAACACGGTGGAACTCATTCTATGACGCCTATGCTCGGATCACAGAAATGCCCCTCACTGACATCAATAACCTCTGCACACAGCTTCAAATTAAATGTATGAACGACAGGGAATACCAGTTTCTCAAGGAATACTGTTCCATTATGAAGCCTTTCACACTGGACATCCTACAGGGTGAGGACACTTGTTTTTATGGAATGCTTCAACCAATGCTAGAAGTTCTAATGGCCAAAACCTCAGCATGAAAAATGGCCTATCGCAAATGACCACTGGGCTGCCTGAGGTTATTGTGGGAGCAATTAAAACTCAATTTGCCACAACAATTGTGTGCTGCTCCTTAACAACAGAAGAGCCTGCAGCCCTGATGCCCCTCAGCCTGCTGCTGTCGCCTCCAGTGAGGAGGACTTTTTCCTTTGATGCACTGTCCAATGCCACGGCTGATGCGCCCATGTCAGTGGAAACAGAGGTAATGTCTTATTTCAATTCTGCCCCTGTGATGGAAAGCCTGCACCAGTTTCCATGAATTAAAAAAATCGCACTCTGCTATAATGCCCCAACACCATCCATTGCACCAGTAGAAAGACTTTTCAGTCTCGGGAGTCTTGTGCTCACCCCAAATCTCAACTGTCTTGGTGATGGACGCTTTCAGCGCCTTCTCCTGATGCACTTCAACAGATATTTCTGTCAAGTGGGTAGTGGAATAGGCTAGCCCCCACACCATAGAACCATAAGTAGGCTATATAGGTCTAGGCCATAAGTTCCTTTATAGTTCTATTTATTTTACCAGCCTTGTTTGGCTGCATGCTACCTCTGTTGTATATTTGGCAGTAACAATTTTCCTGTATAGACTTTATTTTTTATTTTCAATTTTCCTGTGTGTGTGTTTAGCCAAGCTTACATTTTTTGTGAAGTTGGACTGAAATGACTGAGCTGTATTTCCTATGAGGTGTAATAGGCCCTGGCACTTTTACTTTATTTTTTGTATTCTTGCAAAATGTGGCTAGCCACACAGAGCCATTAGCTATAGGTCTAGCTATAAGTGATTTAAATTTTACCAGCCTTTATTTGATAGCCTATGTTTTAGCCATTGTTTGGCAAATAGCAGGGTTCCTCTGTTTGGCCTGCATTTTATTTCTTAGAAATTGTAGTCTATGTTTAGCCTACATGTTAATTTTTGTGAAGTTGGACTGAAATGACTGAGTCGTATTCCTGGAGGCCTAATTCTCCAAGAGCACTTTTTGATTCTTGATAAAGCATAAGCTATGTCTATCCAATGCATGCCAGCTTTGTGCTGTGAACTTGAATTAAAAGAGAATAAAAGAATAGAAATGAAAAGAAAAAGAGATTGTGTGTCTTGTCATGTCATTAGGCTATAAGTTAGATAATAGTGGGCTCTAGCTCTATTGTGTTTCATATGAATAGGCTTAGACTTTAAATATTTACAGTATCTCTATCATAATTTACCAGACTTTGATCCTTTGTCTGCTTTTGTGATTCAGACAGTGATTGTTACTTATTGTATTGCGCCATAAATTTGCCCGTAAATATGATGGTCAAACGCAAGGAATGTTAATTCCCAAGTTGAAGTACCTCAGTAGATGGGTGCAGAGTATATAATATTGTAATGTCATTACAGTTACATTACTAGGTTCATAATGTTCAGTATTATGTTAGTTAAATAATAATGTTGTGTTTATATCTCATTATGGGAGGGGAGTGGAGTTATGTGGGAGGAAGAGAGTTTTTCTTGTTGTTCATACTGCCTCCGGTAGAGTGAGAGGTGTGTGTTGTGTGTAGCGTGTCAGAATAGCTAGACGGCTGTGAGATTTAAAAGTGTAAAGGCGTGGGTTACGGCCACAGCATTAGCCCTATCTTTGTGAAGTGTTCAATAAACACTAAAAGAGTTCAACTGGCATTATATTTGAATGAGAAACGCTACATTTGGTGTCAGAAGTGACGGACTTAGCGCAAATTCAAGCCAGACTGCAATGGACGCTAAGATGGATGCCGGGGCTCGGGCTAAAGTGAAAGTAGAAAAACCGAAGAACGAGTGCTTGTGGACACATGATCCTTATGCAGAGCAGTGGTCTGTGAGAAACGCAGTTGGCTCTATGGAAGCTGCCATGCTTCGAGCTGCCAAAGCTGGATTTGCTCTACCCTTAGTCCCACACGGTGAGATCGCACAGCACAGTTTTCGTACCGACATGACAGCGCACACATACCTCTTTTTTTTTTGACAGCGCACACATACCCCATCACAGTGCCTTCACTTAATGACGCAGGGACACGTGATGTAAACAAACATGGCGGCACCCATATGTGGAGCGGATACGCTGGAGATTCAGATCAAATGCTCGCTATCAAAACAAAACACTGAAGAACTCCGGTAAGATAGACTGGGACGCTTTTAAAGCACAGTTTGAACTGCTAGCTGATGCTGCTGGTTGGACTTAAAGACATGAAGCTTTACAGTTAGCCCTGTGCCTCACTGATGATGCAGCTGCCTGCCTGATACTGTTGAGCCCTGGGGAGAGAAATTATTACGCAGCATTAGTTGGGGCTCTTCAGAAACGATTTGGACAATGTTATCAGCCTGTCCTTTTAAGGACTGAGTTTAATAACAGGCGCAGACAACATGGAGAGCCCTTAAGAGTTTTGGCTAATGACATTGAAAGCCTATGCAAACGTGCCTATGCTGACATGCCACCCACAGTCCAGAATGAGCTAGCTAGAGAGCGATTTATCCAAGCCCTGAGCCCAAGAGAACTACGTATTCAAACGCAGCTGGCTCACCTTAATACTTTAAGTGACACATTGGAGCTCGCTGTGGAAAGAGAGATAGTAGGAAATGGAATGGAACAGGATGTCATTTCACCAGTTGTGCAAACTGCAATTATGACTGACTCACCCACCAGAGAGCCTATACGATGAGATAACACCGCACACGCAGCAGCACTGCAGCAGGGCCGCACAATGTCAGAACTTTGCACACATCGTCGGCTCCTAAGCTGCTGGGGGTGTGGCCAAGCAGGCCACCTGATTAGACAATGTCCCAGGTTCAGTGACATACAGGGAAACGCCCAAGGGCCTGTGTAGATGGGAGGACACGGGCCTGTGATGATACTCCTTAGGGTACACCCACGCCTCGAGATGGGGAACTGTGGGTGGCGGAATGTGCTATATCAGCCCCTATAGAGACAGTAATGACAGTGGTGTGGATTTATGTTGGAAAATTCTGCCACATACCAATTTTAGTGGAGGGAGTCGCGTGTACAGCCCTGGTCGACACAGGATCAAATGCGACTTTTGGTGCAGCCTGATCTGGTCCCAGGGGGGACTGCAGTAGAACCGACATCAGCTCGAGAGAATTATTATTATTATTATTATTTTTTACTATTACATTTGAATGACTTTCCAAAGAAACAGAAAATAGAGAGCAGTGGATCAAGACAGTAAAATGGGAGAAGATGCCAAATTTACTGTCACTCTCAACAGCTGTAATAGAAACCCCCTCACAGCTGTGGTAATGCATTTTTTTTTTTTTTTTTTACTTATTGCAGGGTAATATGACACAAAGCATAATGTTATAAACTTACACAATATATATATATATATATATATATATATATATATATATATATATATATATATATATATATATATATATACACACTATATTGCCAAAAGTATTCGCTCATCTGCCTTTAGATGCATGTGAACTTAAGTGACATCCCATTCTTAATCCATAGGGTTTAATATGACGTCGGCCCACCCTTTGCAGCTATAACAGCTTCAACTCTTCTGGGAAGGCTTTCCACAAGGTTTAGGAGTGTGTTTATGGGAATTTTTGACCATTCTTCCAGAAGCGCATTTGTGAGGTCAGACACTGATGTTGGACGAGAAGGCCTGGCTCGCAGCCTTCGCTCTAATTCATCCCAAAGGTGCTCTATCGGGTTGAGGTCAGGACTCTGTGCAGGCCAGTCAAGTTCTTCCACACCAAACTCACTCATCCATGTCTTTATGGACCTTGCTTTGTGCACTGGTGCGCAGTCATGTTGGAACAGGAAAGGGCCATCCTCAAACTGTTCCCACAATGTTGGGAGCATGGAATTGTCCAAAATCTCTTGGTATGCTGAAGCATTCAGAGTTCCTTTCACTGGAACTAAAGGGCCAAGCTCAGCTCCAGAAAAACAACCCCACACCATAATCCCCCCTCCACCAAACTTCACAGTTGGCACAATGCAGTCAGACAAGTACCATTCTCCTGGCAACCGCCAAACCCAGACTCGTCCATCAGATTGCCAGATGGAGAAGCGTGATTCGTCACTCCAGAGAACGCGTCTCCACTGCTCTAGAGTCCAGTGGCGGCGTGCTTTACACCACTGCATCTGATGCTTTGCATTGCACTTGGTGATGTATGGCTTGGATGCAGCTGCTCGGCCATGGAAACCCATTCCATGAAGCTCTCTACGCACTGTTCTTGAGCTAATCTGAAGGCCACATGAACTTTGGAGGTCTGTAGTGATTGACTCTGCAGAAAGATGGCGACCTCTGCGATCTATGCGCCTCAGCATCCGCTGACACCGCTCTGTCATTTTACGTGGCCTACCACTTCATGGCTGAGTTGCTGTCATTCCCAATCGCTTCCACTTTGTTATAATACCACTGACAGTTGACTGTGGAATATTTAGTAGCGAGGAAATTTCACGACTGGACTTGTTGCACAGGTGGCATCCTATCACAGTACCACGCTGGAATTCACTGAGCTCCTGAGAGCGGCCCATTCTTTCACAAATGTTTGTAGAAGCAGTCTGAATGCCTAGGTGCTTCATTTTATACACCTGTGGCCATGGAAGTGATTGGAACACTTGAATTTAATTATTTGGATGGGTGAGCGAATACTTTTGGCAATATAGTGTATATATATATATATATATATATATATAAAAATTAGCACATAAAAAATTTAGCTAGATTTACGCTGATAAATAAGGCGGAAAAGCGTCATCACAGTTTGTGAATAAGGTCTATATGTGTTGGAAAGGCCGGTTACGCACGCACCTGTCACTCGTATTAAGTCAGCATCAGGGTAGGGTTGCACTAGCTGTGCATTAGTTCTTACGTAAGTTGTAACATAAAGTTCACACTAAGGGCTTAGTAACTACTAGTTAGTTTGTGGTCAGTGCTTAATTTGTTTGCACCACCTGTTCTTAAGGCAAGACTTAACTAGTAGGTCGTAAGCTCCCCGTAAAGTAATGCATAGTCGCGTAATATGACGTTTACCTGTACTGATCCAATAAACAGCCTTCAGATTTGACACAGAAGTGTTAAAAAGCCTTGAATTTTAGTTTGATCTTGTTACGGTTGATGTTCAAACCTTGTTTGCTCACGTAACTGTCAGCTGTAATAAATGATATCCCCATTAAAATATGATACGTAATAAATGTAGATTTGATCAATAGCATCCTATATTTGCCCTGTGTAAATAACAATATATAGGAACTGTATCTAAAATAAATAAGGGGTGATAAATAAATACTAATACAACAGGCTGGAAAAACAGACATTTATTCATTTTAATATCCTATATATATATTGAATGTGTTAAAAATTGAAACCGGGCGACGCACCCTGAAAACTGCCCCGTTTGAACTGTTTCATGCTGAAGAGACGCTTAAAAGCACGTTTTTTCTCTCTCTCGTAAATGTAAATGAGTGTAAATGTTAACATCATAATGTATGTTGAAAGGATTGGAGCCTGTCACACAGAACATGAGCTCATTGATGTCATAAAATATCAGTCTGCTTTTTTACTGCAACCGTTGCTCCTGATCGGAGTCTTCCGTAAATATTTAGTTTATACGTAGGGTTACGTCCTACCGAAATTTAATGGAGTAAACTGTGACTTAGTGCCCATTATGCCGCAACTAGGCTTAGTTGTAACTTACATATAGCTGGTGCAACGGCCCTGGAGTGTTAAGACTCTGCAAGGGAGACTTTCTGATTGCGTGTGCTGAAGTGTGCATCTATGAATGAATGTGAGTAACTTGTTCAGTTAGTAGGCTAAATGATAACTGTCAGTCACAGAGATCTTTCACGATGTTTAATATGTCATAAAGCTCAAAACATCTGTTAATGTTCATGCTGGGTAGCGAGCGCTGTTAAGCCATTTGCCTCATAATTGTATTCGTTAATTAGGCCTATAGGCTACTCATATTTTCTTGTTTACTATATTTTATAACTTAGTATTGGTTCTTTGTATATTTCAACATGTTATCATCAAGTTAGTAGTGTGAATCTCTACTTAATGAAACTGTAATGCAACGATGTGTATGATTCGCGTTGATATTATGCAAATTACTGTATAGTCGGATGCTCCATTCTTTAATGTGCCTTTGCCATATTAAACCGCTAGGTGGAAATATTGTCTAAGAATGCACTGGGACTTAGACAGGTTTATACTCTATTGGCATTTAACCTAATAATTACCTGGGATTATGTAAACATATTTGATTTATGTGAATAATGTTATTGATTAATGAGAGACATGTGAGTTAATTAATCTCTTTATTTATTTCTGTTTTAACTGCAGAACCACACGCACATACATACACATAGGCCTACTGTGTATATATTTAAATGCTCACGCAATTGTTCTTTTGTACACGGATCTAACCTGTTAAGCCTACTGTACTGCCGTTGTGTTTGCTGTTGGGATAAATGACTCAATAAACCCTTTTTAACTGAATCTGATCGAGGATTGTGTTCTAACCGACACCCCTAGAGGAAGGCTAGATAATTGAACCTCACCTACTACAGTCCTACAGTCCCTTTATTCAATAATATATATTGCATGTAAGTTGACAGACACAAATCTAAACATATTAAACATATTACAAAACAAATATATTAAAATAAACAAATAATTTAGTTAGTTAGTTAGTTAGTTCCAAGTAGGTATAGCTATAGCCCGAAGATCTTCAAATGGGGGCGGAATCTCCAAAAGAGGGCGGGGGTAATTCCAAAATGGGGCGCGGTTATCCCAGAAGGGGGTGGGGCCAGCTCCAAAGGGGGGCGTGACTTCCACACACGGTTAGGGTTAGGTTAGGACTTATGATTTAGATTTAACTCTAGATTTAATTACTGGAGTCTTATGGATTACTTTCATGCTCCCTTTATGTGCATTTTGGAGCTTCAGAATTTTAGTACCCATTCACTTGTATTGTGAGGACCTACAGAGCTGAAATATTCTTCTAAAAATCTTCGTTTGTGAAGTGAGTAAATGATGAGAATCTTAATGTTTGGGTGAACTATTCCTTTAACGTGTGCCTTTGTGGTGATGTTTGCAGTCATCTGGGAATACGATCACTGTGGCCTAGACAATCATGTGTCAACTAATATGGCAGGAGAGGTGACATTTCTTCAGATTTTGTTAAGGATACGATCAAGAGCTGTTGCTAGAATTTTTTCCCCCAATGTAAAGCACGTTGTAGCCTATTTTTGAAATTGCCTTTCCAAGAAAATTACATTCTAATTTGAATTGCAGAAAACTGCACTCAGTCTTGTCTCCAGCAGATGTCCCTCTTCTACCGAGACTTTGAGGTACCATCTATGTGTAGGATTCTGACAACTTTTTAAACATTATAATATACTTACTGTACTTTTTGAAAACTTTGTTTTCTCTCATTTCGTAGTTGAGGAATTCATCTAATAAAAAAATAAGTAAGCTTTATAAAAAATAAAAAAATAAAAATTCTAAGAAAGAGAAACAGGTTGGTTGGCGGGTGAGACGCGGATAATCTGGATTGGAGTGATTGGTGAGTGCATGTGTCAATCACTCTCATTCTTAGTCCCTCCCATTTCCATAGCCCCTCCCCTCTCAGTCTAGTCAGTTACTCATTTCCAATCGGCCACGGCAGTCCTCCCGCTCTACCGGCATTTTCGTTGCATCAGCTGTTAGACAGACCGCCAATTCAAACCGGATTACTTTTCAAAAATCACGAATATATGGATTTATCTCCGAACCGAGTTTCAGGGCGATGCATATGAATGATTACGATGATTTGTCTGCGCGTTTTCGACACTAAAACAGAACGGCGCCGTCGGAGCATCGGTGGGACATTCAGCTCATCACTGTGACCGGGAGCTCTTGATTTTTAAACGTACACCAATATATTACACCAGTTGTTGAAGTAAAGGGCCTCGGTGTGTTAGATAACCCATTAGACGTGTTTTAAAGCTTATCTCAGTGCACATCTGTCCCGCATCTTGACTGAAATCGATAGTCGCCACTCCAAGTGTGATTACGTGACAAACTCTAGTCCGAGCTCACACTCCCCGCATACGTCTTGGGTTTTCTCCCAATCTGGAGTTCAACCCGTGTGATATGCATCAGCGGGGGTCGTGCGTCTCTCCGTTGCTCAGTGGTGTTTTCTGTCCGTGCCGCTCTGAGGAGTATCAGGGCTCTGATCCGGGGGGTGGTGGTCGGACACTGAGCTCCACGCTTCACGCAGTATCAGTCTCCGAGCACGGCCACGATGACTCCTGCGACTCCCCGCATCAGTGTCCGGTGTGCGGCGGACCCGAGCAGGAGCATCGGCTCAAGGTGCTCTTTCAGATCCTGGATGTCAACCGAGACGGAGGCATCTGTGTCAACGACCTGACCATTGGGCTGAAAAAGCTTGGCGTCCATCGCACTGAACATGAACTCATGGTGAGTTATTTCACTTTATCTCCACTTTTTTTTAATGCTACTGAATTACCCTCCTCTACGAGATAATGGGTCAGATCACATATAGAGAGGATAATTTTTTTCTGTGGATATAGATGGACACATAACTCATACTTAGATCTAATGTAATACATTTTGTTTATGGTATATAAAAGAAAACATATTAAAACCTAGAAAGTTATGGTATGCTTAGTACATACACAAGAGCTGTTAAAGTAAGGTTCATATGACCTAAGTTGATGTTTTGTGTTTAAAACAATTTAAGCTAAATTGTTTGGGCTCAAAAGCATATGTGTCATTATGTTGATTACCACAAAAATTATTTTTCATCCCTGGGTTATTAAAAAAAAAAAAAAAAAATCACGGTTACAGGCATTCTCTCATTATTTAATCATCCTCATGCCATCCAAGATGTGTGACTTTCTTTCTTCTGTGCTACACAAAGATTTTTAGAGGAATATCTCAGCGCTGTAGGCCCATACAATGCAAGTGAATGGTGACCAAAACTAAAAAAAGCACACAAAGGCAGCATAAAAGTAATCCATATGACTCCAGTGGTTAAATTAATAACTTTAGAAGGGATATGATAGGTGTGGGTGAGAAACAAATCAATATTTAAGTCCTTTTTTTTTTTTTACTATAAATCTCCACTTTCATATTCTTCTTCTTTAGATTTTTGGTGATTCACTTTCTTCATGCATATCGACACCTACTGATCGGGGCTGGTCAAAGGTGGAGATTTATAGGAAAAAAAGGACTTAAATATTGATCTTTTTCTTGCCCACATCATGTCTCTTCTGAAGACATGGATTAAACCACTGGAGTCATATGGATTACTTTTAAGCTGCCTTTATGTCCTTTTTGTCCTTCAAAGTTTTGGTAACCATTCACTTGCACTGTATATAGACCTACAGAGCTGAAATATTCTTCTAAAAATCTTTGTGTTCAGCAGAAGAAAGTCATACACATCTGGGATGGCATGAGGATGAGTAAATGATGAGAACATTTTCATTTTTGGGTGAACTATTCCTTTAACATGTGTAAGTCCTGTGGCTATACTTTTGAAACAGTGAGTATTTTAATGTTTATGGACTGGCCCCATTCAATTCTATTGCCTTTAAATGGCAATAGATTTTTGCTTTTATTAAAAAAGAAAAAAAAGGGACTAGTCGAAATATTATATATATATATATATATATATATATATATATATATATATATATATATATATATATATATATATATATATAAAGGTTTTTTTTTTTTTTTTTTTTTTTTTTTTTTTTTTTTGTGGTAGTCAACATTATGCCACAAATGCTGTCGATTGGACTTGACTTGTATTGAGCCCGAAACATTCCTTTAAGGCTCTTTTACTATCACAGCTCTCGTGTTAGGTGTAATTCAGAAGAAAACCTCACACCCTCAGTGATGGAATCAGCACATTTGAGTGTCATTTGCCTTAACTCAGTGCCACAAACAACATATATGTCTTTCCTTTCTTTCCACTGTGTGTGAAAAGGATTGGTGATTTTCCTAGAGGGGATTGCTGTTGTTTTCAAACTGTTTGATGTGGACATATGACTAAAAAGACCTCTGTTGTTGGGTGACAACAAGCAATGCCCATTATGCCATTAGAAATTCTATTTACTGTAACATAGTCTATTTTGAGGCAGGTCTCTGGGTTTCTATCCACCCACTTCATTTTTTTAAAGATATAAAAATAGATGTGGTTGTTTATTTAAATTGAACAGCAAACAGACTAAGAACAAGGTTATAATACTCAAAGTAATGTTTTTCTTTGCCTTGCATCTGATATCCTAAGTGTTAATGAGGATGCCCATATATAGACAAATGTTAGTTTACTAACCTAAATATCATTACAGTGGAATCTTGCTCTATTATGTTTACTAGATATGCATCTAATCATGCATCTGCACAAAGGACATGGAAATGCATAACTAGACAAAAGTCTCTTGAGAACGTCCCGAGCAACATAACTAATAAGGACAAAATAGTAGTTGCAGTTAGGGAATTCTCAGCAGGAAAGTAATATGATACAGGACATGCTTTTGTGGATTGTGGTCTGTTTGGACACAGTAGCTCAATATAAATTTGGGAATGTCAGAGAAGACAGAAAATATTTAACTTCTAATTTCACCACTGAGGCACCACAGCAAATCCTTTCACAAGCCATTAATGTACTCCGAATCAGTTAGCACAAGCAGCATGCTTACATCCAGCATTTCAGGGAATGCATCCTGGGATACTGATTGTCTGGAATGTGGATTGCCTTTGTGTCTGAGTCACGAGACCTACTTGTCATTTATGATTTACCACTGTGAAGGACCTCTTCTTTCCCTCCCCCTCTCCTTCTCTTTGTGAAGGGGGAAGGAGGGAGGTTGATTAAAGGACAACTTTTATCCTGTACAAGTAGCATAATGATAGTGTTTTCAGAGCATACATTTAGGGGAAGTTGCAGAGATGGTTTACTCATTGCCTTATAATGAAGACAAGCATGTTCTGCATACCAAAAATGTCAATATGGTGTGATTGAGGCAAAAGTTTTAAAAAGCAAAGAGCTTGGTTTTCCTCACTTTAATTGAGTTACCAGGTTTCCTTAAAGTCTGAAATGTTTTTTGACAGTAGTGGTCTTGGACAAAAGCTTGGCTAGAGAAATTTTGCATGTCAAGAATTCCTTTGTTTGACAGCTAACAAAAGCACTTTGAACAAAACCGAAAGTTCCGCTATAGTAGGCTTATTAGGCCTGCTGAGTCAAATGGACCAGTATTGTAACAGTGTTATTACATGTTTAATTATGAAGGTTAAAAGTGTTTACCACTTGATTCACAACCTGCAAACCAGAGAACAACATTTGCTTCTTCACTTACAGAGTGCAAATATAACTTGCTGGCACTTTAATGATCAAGGGTGGTTTGACTACTTTAGGTTTATTTGCAAGTCAGATTTGTAAATGCAGTGAGAAAATAAATGCAAATGTAGCACTTGCATGTGGTTCTGATCACACACAGAGCTTGCCATGAGAGTTTTGGTACTCACAGCCACTTAAAAATACAGACCATTAAAAATTGGTTGATTATATACACTGGCTTACACTGGTTACAGGGCTTCGTATCTGTGATCTACTTCCACCCATAATTGTTTCCAAACACTTTTTCAAGACTTCTTTCTTTTCTATAGGGTCTTAAAGGATAGTTCACTCAAAAATGAAAATTCTCAAATTTTTTACTCACCCTCATGCCATCCCAGATGTGTGTGACTTTCTTTTTTCTTCTGAACACAAACGAAGAGTTTTAGAAAAATATCTCAACTCTGTTGGTCCTCACAATGCAAGTGAATGGTGGCCAGAACTTTGAAGCTCATAAAAGCACATAAAGTGTAAAAGTAATCCAAACGACTCCAGTGGTTAAATCCGTGTCTTCAGAAACAATGTGATAGGTGTGGCTGAGAAACAGATCAATGTTTAAATCCTTTTTTGCTTTAAATTCTCCTCCCTGCCCAGTAGGTGTTGATATGCACGAAGAATGTGAATCACCAGAAACTTAACCTGATATACATTTTGTAAGTTCATGTGGGACTAATTACAACAGCCAATGTTGTTTTTGTTTTTTAATGGAAATTTTTTTTTAAATTTTTTTTTTAACATATGCACTGTATATAAATGTAAACATATGAATTTTAGAGACCGGGTGCATGTTTTTTGTGGTTGCTTTTTTTATTTACAGTATGCCCACCTCTTCAGACACTACTACACCACTGCATTTAGGGCTATCCAGATTCCTGTTCCTCCTGTTGAACTCATTCCCTCCATGTTTACCTTAGTACAGTAGAGTCATCTGCACGGAATCCTGCTTACTATATTGATTTTTAAGACAATTTATGTATTAAACATTTTATGGTCTTTTTAGATATACAATAAACTTTCTCATGATCCTTTCTCTGTTTTTTTTTTTTTTTTTCCTTTTCTTTTTTCTAACTCTTAGATTGGGCTCAGCAATGGCTAGCAACCCCCCTCATCACTTTCACAGGGCTGGGTGAATAATTTAGGCTCTGTCTGTCTTCACATATTAATTAGAATAGGAGTACAAGGGCCCCCTGGAAAACAAGGGGAAAAGCACTACTGTATTTAGGCAATTTCTTTTATTTCTTTTTGACTAGTGATCTGTAGATTTAAAGACATTTGGGCTACATCACAAGGTAACCCAGTGATTAGAGGAAGTTTGAAGATGAAAAGTAAATACATTGTATGATTTGTTAAGAAGACATTGGGTTATATCCTTTAAGACATACTGTTAACTGATTTATTTTATAAAATACAGTGTGTTTCTTTGTCCTGATTTTGCATTTAATTTTGCGGCTTGGTTCTATAGTAGGGCCTATAGTGGCCTCAAGAGGTAAAATAAAAACAATCACTGACACCTCTGACAGATTTGTTGTAGCTAAATCTTTCTTCATTGACAGTAATCATCCATATTTTTATCCTCACTTCAATGCATATTTTGATTAATCAAGTGTTTATAAACCTTTGGGCATTCAAAGAAAAATATGACTATATGGAAACGTGCCTGTCAGCACATAAATTGTGTCTCCAACTTCATATCTTGTGAATAATAATTAAAAACAATCTGGTGAAATAAATAGGCTATAAAAAGCTTAATTTGATAAATACTCAAATATAGAGCATTGTAACGTAGCCAAGTCTCTGTCATTTCAAAATAAGAGTCCCAAAATAAGTAAGTAAATGTATTTGTTTACAGTTAACCCTGTGATGTTTTCTGGTAATTTTGACCCAGATGCCTTTTTTCTTAAGAATGTGTTTTTTTTTTGTTGTTGTTGTTGTTGTTGTTGTTGTTGTTTTACTTAATCCAATTGGAATACAGTTCTTTTACTTTATTCAAATATGGTATCTGAAAACACAATTTTTGGGGATTTATTTCACTTTGTTACACTTGTTGTGTTCCCGGTCAAAAATGACCGGCCATTGGAAATGAATGGATTAGACTACAAAATACAGAAATATTAAGTGTTCAGGAGCATCCTAATCCTTAAAATGAGCACATTTGTGATGTGTGTTTGCACACACAAAGTCCTCAGACATGTGCACACAACACACACACTCACACTATGTGTATTTAGCGCCATTTTGTGCATTGTCTTTCCATGTACACACTTTGAGGAATATTTCATGATCTACTTATATTATGTTGTGTTTGGGCTTGTTTGAATCGGGATAGTCTGAAGTTACAATATGTCATTGTCTATGTTATATGTATGTTTCGGGAAGTAATAAGGAAAAACGTGACAAAAACTCCTGTTAATTATATTTATGTGTTTCAGTGGGAATTTCATACACTAATACTCACTGCAATTTGACCTCTGAGTGAAACAAATTTACTCATTGCATTCTACTAATTGAGGCCTTTACTACGTTATATAATACATGGCTATCTCATCTTTTTTATGGTTTTACCAACTCTGATTATAATTACTGATTATAATTGTTGTGATAACAAATTTGCAAATGATGAGAACGAAACAGTTCATATTTATCAGCAAATTAAAAAGCATAATTTAAGAATCGATAGAATCAGCTAAATGCATCGTAAAGTCCAGATTCTAAGCTTTAAAATGACACCTATTTTGTAAGGTATTTTGTTTTTTCTGCACGGAGTGCCCCCATTAGCCTGGTATACACTCATTTTAGTTAATCAATCTAATCAATAAAAATATATATATATTAAAAACGTTTGAAAAAGCAGAAGAAAAAACCGGGAACACAAAATGTGTTAGCACAAAACGAATAAAACACAAGGGTTAAAAGTCCCGTGTTATGCACCAAATCGTAATTATTTTCTGGTTATTATTGGGATTTTGGTTGCACAATAAACTGCATCTAGGATATTATTCATTTTGGACTCTTGTAGCATCTATGTCTGTGCCTGTCATAAGGGAAAAATATATATTTTTAAAATATTAAAAATCTGTTTTAAAAACTATCTGCCGATTTTTCTGTTATTTGGCCTTTTCCACCACCTTAGTTATCAGTATCAGCAAAAATCCACTTTCGGTGGACCTCTAGAGGGCACTAGTTGCCTCACTTGCTCACTAATGTCATTGAAGTCCATAAAGACAAATATATTCCTGTTACTACACACACAATAATTTTAATGCTTTGCAATGTATATGCAATATTTTTCACTGAGTTGAAGCTAGACACAAAAGCAATCAAGACCTATGTTATGGTCCTGGTCATTGTAGAAGTATGTTAAGCTTCAAACACACTTTAATCAAAAAGTAAGAAAAATATATAAAGATATAAAATGTCATACCAATGTGTAATTTGTGAAACCTCTCATAGCATTAATAGATCCTAGTAAAAAGCCTAGGTTCCTGAGATCTGCATAATGATCTTGCATTTTGCAGACTGCAGATTCATTGGCCTCACATTGAAATAAATTGCAGTGGGACAGCTTGCAGTTTCAGTCTGATCAATAGAAAGGGACTGAGCTCAAATGAGCCATGTTGAAATTCTGCCAAAATGAGGGAGGAGAGACAAAATTTACATTTGCATGCATTTGCAAAGAGTACAGCATTTGCAAAGAGTACACCATTTTATAGAAACCTTCAGTAAAGTAGATCTGCTCTAGGGTTATCCTGATTTTTTTAACAAGTTTGTGGACTTATTTTGATTCCAGCAAATTGATTGAAAAGATTAATGAATAAACTAATAAATAAAGGATATTGTGAATTGCAGTGTTTGAAATGGGACTTAATGCATTGAATCACCCTCGAGACATTGCCAGGGAGATCCTGATGATGACAGAATATCTTAAAGCAGAGGACAGAAAAGGCTGTTGGCAGAACTTCCTCATTTCTGGGTTGCTTAGAGATCTATTAGCTGGCTGTATTTCATCCTCTGATTGGCTGTCTGTCTGTTCTCAGGGCAGGGACAGCCAGTGTGGAGTGCTCTGATTGGCTGAGAGACAGCTGCAGTGAGGTTGCAGCTTTTTTCACTGCATCACTTTTTGCCAGCTATAGATGCAGCCAACCTGCAAGTTTCCTGTAGCAGAAGCTTAATGGCACCAAGAAATACTAGCAGTTTAAACATGGAATCTGTTTCTATTTCTGATTCATTGTGGAGATTTCATCCTCATTTACTTAAGCTCTTTCTGGATACTGGCAGTGTGCACATGTCATGAACAAAAGTGAATGACATTTCTCCTGCATTTTTTTTGCAACCTCTGATTTTATTTTTGCTCTCAGCAAAGAATTGGGGAAGTTTTTGGAACAGTTTGCTTCAGAAAGACACTCTTGAGTTTGAAATGGATTCAAAAGATTCAGTGGAACTAGTTATTGACAGCGTTTCGAAGTTTTGACATTGTCATCGGGTTACTGGGGAAACAGTCTTGGACATGCCAGAGAACTGAGGAAATTGTACGCCAGTGTCCTCACCTACCCTCATCTTCTTGGCTTTGCATACAGCTGCCTAAGAAGTTCTTCTTTATACACAAATGCACTAAAAACACTGTAGCATTTTTATAGTTTATATTTCTCTGGGAGATCAATCTATAACAACATAGCTGGATTTTGTAACGATCAAAGACACAAACTCACAACCAAACTCCTAAATTTACGAGAGCGAAAAGATTTGGAGCATCTTGATGAAGATGCTAAAGAAAATGTGGTCATCCTTGTCCCAGTGGTTTCTGGGAGTAACGACGTGTGAGCATGGTACCACAGTGCCATCAGATGGAGTGAAGGAGCAAAGTGTAGAAGACTCTGCAATGAAGCAAGAACAAGGCTTACAGGCTGATTCAGTCAGTCAAGAAGAGAGCAAAGGCACAGTAGCTCCAAAGAAAACAACAGTGCTGGTCATGGTGGCACCCCCTAAGGATATCCAGCAGGTACTGCAGAGAGAATTATCAGGCTGGACAAAAATCAAATGAACTTTCTGAAAAAGTCTTTAAAGTTTACTGATACATGTACACATTTGCACTTTATAAAAATGTTTTGTATAATTGATCATATAGACCATTTCAAGGAATTCGAACACTACTGATCCTGAAGCAGTTCTGGTATCATTATCGGATCCTTTAAATAAGGCTCTGAGTTAACATATTTTCCCAAAGAACATCAAACATTTACTTGAAGTGACTTATCCAGACGTGTT
Source organism: Myxocyprinus asiaticus (assembly GCF_019703515.2). NCBI lineage: Eukaryota > Metazoa > Chordata > Actinopteri > Cypriniformes > Catostomidae > Myxocyprinus > Myxocyprinus asiaticus. The sequence goes on along the minus strand of NC_059347.1, from coordinate 38,381,092 downwards.
GCTCATACTGAGCACGTCTACGAGAGAGAGGCGATGAAATTGTTTCGTAGTTTAGATGCTCACAATTATTTCCTCAGCGGAAAGGTATATTGGATCGCTCTTATTATAACCAATGAAGCTGTTAATGCTGTAATCGTGTGGCATGCAGACAAGGTAAGGATTTTTTGCATTATAAAAATGCTTTTCTTATCTCTTTCTGCTAGCTACTCTTAAGAACTTAGCAGTACGATACTGCAGATATTGTTGACATTTTCGTGACAAATTGCTTGTTATGTTCTTCATCAAGCGTCCGACTCTGCTAAATGACTACATTTTATAGTAAATGACTTGCGCAGCTTCATTTATTCATCATAATGGGAGCATAGTCTACCTCTCAAACTTACAATCAGTTGGCAGAAATTTTGTTCACCTACTAGAAATAAGATGTGTGCTACAGATGTTAGTACTGCATGTATCCAGCCATTTTGCTTCATTGCAGCGGTTCATGCATCCATTTGTGGTTGCTTTTTCGGAGATCTAAACACTTTAATTTCCATTAGTTCCAGGCATCAATGTGAGCATCCAGCCACCGTACAACATGGTCCACATTTTAAAAGAATCGAATTTATCAGAGGGGCCAACAAGATTATGCATACACTGCTCAGTCAACTATAACTGTTGTTTTGTATGCGTTATCATTGAGCACCAAGTTAAAGTAGTTGTTTCTTTATTTGCAGACATCTTTAGTTCAATATATAATTATTACCTACCAATATACAGCCTCTGTTTCTATTGGCTTTTTGGTTTGTAATAAAAAATAATCAATACAATGAAATCAATACAGTAATAAATGCTGCTAATTAAGCCTGTCCTTATTTATGGAGGTGAAAGTCTTGTGGGAAATTCTAGAATTGAGCAGTTTTGAAGACCGAGACACCAATAACTCCAAGGTGATGACAATGCAGTGTGCAGTACATGCTTTGAAGTGGGAGGGACTTATGCTTCCCTTAATCCCATGTGTCAGAAATACCGGCATTATAGTTCTGAGCACCTCAGGAAGAGTCCAGAACTGTGTACATATGTCTTATTTTACTTTCATTAAGTTTTATTTTATTTTTATCAGAACATGTTGTCTTTGTGTTTTTATGTGCCTGTCTATACCTCAGAACAGACAGAATTTGAATATTTTGAGTCAGATAGTTTACCGGTACATTTGAAGTCTCTTTTCAAGTTGAGTTTATTTCTTCCATCGCACGAGTTCACTTCATACCGAAAATGGCGAAAGGTATGTAATAGTTATGATTTTATGAAAAAAATTGCATAATGTTCTTTTAGATTTTGCTGTTGTTTTTTACTTCACTCAAACGTGATTTGTGGGTTTGGTGTCATTTACAAAAATGTCATTCCTAATTTTCAAAAAATAAATAAATAAATGATTGCCAAAAATCCAAAGCTCTCTTGGGAGCCTATGGGAAGGGTTGTGTGTTTTCTCCAGTCACATCTTGAATTGTAATGGGATGAATGGTTTTAATCCAGATTATATGACTTCCGGTGGAGTGTTTGAAATCCCTTCCTGTCTTCCTTACACAGTTTGAACATAGTTTGATGTATGTACAAAACTAACTTGGACATCAAAAGACATTTTTGCACAATGTGCAATTACAGAATTCCCACAGTCTTTGAAAACCTTGAAGTATAAGGGATTTTTAGAACTTTGATTTCCAGATTTTAAGTCATAGAAATTTCTGAATTAAATTTCAAATGTTAAAATGTAGCTGTGCTCTGCTCGAATGTATTTCGTTGGCTAAATGTTGTTCTCTGACAGACTCATTGTAACAGAGAAAGACTCCAATGTTGTCACAGACATTTGAACTTCAGGAGGCTATTGACCTCAACCCCAAAATCCCGTTTCTGTTCTCATGACCCACTTGTCTGCTGTTGAGTCATTTTCAGTGTCCGGATTAAATGTGAGAATAACCTGCTTTATACTGACAATGCTATTTGAGACTTGGCTGGAGGACTGTGATCTTGACAATAATACATGATGCTCATAGGACTGTCAGACACAGATGGGTTCAAATTACATTTAACTGTCATAAAATATTGTTATACAAAAGTCCATAATCCCTAATTATCTGTTTCAGTTTTAGAAAATTGCATTTGACCTAGGCTAACTGCGGCCTTTATCACTGTTGTCTAGTTTCAGTGACTCATTATCAAATGCTGATCTCACTGGGTGGGGTATTCATTATGTGGTTGAAAAAATTCAATAGTAGACAAACCGATACTTTTAAGTCATCCCAGTGAGGTATGCACACTGTCAGAGAAAAGTCAGCCAGGATTCATTTTATGTGCCTTATTTACTGTTAAAGCTAGATACAAATTTCCTTTTTTTCTCTTCTACCAGAACATTTCAGGTTAATGATTAATTGTTTTTCTCTGTCCCCGTCCATTAACTCCGATTATATGCTGCTCAATGGTTCAGACAGCCTGTGTCCTAAATGTCTAACGTGTTCAGGATGGGCCTCATAAAGCTGATGCTGATGATGAGAATGTTCACCATGGTCCTTTCAATACTCTCTTCAGCAAACAAAGACCATATGTCTGTGTGTAGTGCTCCATTAGCTCAACAACCTGAACAGCACAGGCTCACTGACCTCAAAAAATTATGTCTTGAAATATTGATGTTGCTTCCTCTAATGTGCTGTCTTTTTGGGATTTAGAAAATTGTCAAGGCTGGAGACAAGGATTTGGATGGCCAGTTGGACTTTGAGGAGTTTGTGCACTACCTGAGGGACCATGAGAAGAAACTGAGGCTGGTGTTCAAGAGTCTGGACAAGAAGAATGATGGTAAGAACGTTAGAGGCTTGGTAAACTATTAAGGACTTTCGCATGTTTTTCTGATATTTTTGACACAAATTAAGCCAATGTACAAACGGGCGATTCTCACAAACCCTGTCAAGAAAATGACCTGGTCATAATTACTACATGGAATTATATTTTGCATACAGAAAATGAAGCATCCATTTAGGACTATTTAGATTTTTTTGAATTGTGACATTATTTTCAGGATATTGGAACACATTTTAACCCCCAATTACCATAACTCTTCCGAACGTTGTATGTTTACCATTCATATTGTTTTCACTAATGATTCTCGTTACGGTAACGCACACATTTTTGTACAGTATTAAAGATGCTGTTGTACAATTATTATAATTTTTTATTTAATTTTTTTGTTAAAATCCATGAAAATGAAATTAAAGCAGTACAAAGAAGGGACTACAATGATGTATAAATACTTCACAATTTACACTTAGTGGGAATGAGAATATCAAAATGACAATCATTTTTGCATTGTGATAATGAGAATTGGGGGGTACACTGCAAAAAAAAAATTTCTCAATTTGTATTTTTGTCTTGTTTTCCAGTAAAAATATCAAAACATTCTTAAAACAAGATATTGCATAAGATATTTCATCATGTCATGTTTGTTAGCAGAGATGAGGACCCAAATGCAGAGATGAAAAACCAAAATACTTTATTTACAATAAACCAAACATAAAACTCCCACGAGGGGGAAACCAACAAAAACTACCCCGTAGGGGAAACAGGGGAATCCAGACTGGGGCAGAGGAAAACAGGACAGACAGGACCAGGAACCAGGTTGGGGATCAGGATCAATAGGAACACTATAAAAGACAAACAGGACAGACTAGAGAACAAGACGAACTGGCACTGGACAGCACACAAGGAGACTAAAATAGGGAGAGAAATCAAGTGGGTTATTAAAGGGCAGGTGTTACTAATGAAACAATAATGAGCAAACAAGGAGGCGGGGTGTGACGTAAGACAGAGAAGCATGCGGCGATACAGAAACAATAACAAAATCACATGTTCTCACAAGAAGGCAAAACATCCGATTGGCATGAGCACACATCGCCAAGACAATGAGGCGATATACACTCATGCCAATCGACAAACAAGTCGAGAGAAGACACACACACCCGACACCTCACCAAAGTGACCGAACCTCAACACAAACATGAAGACAGCTTGCGACCTGGGCGCGCGGCGCAAAGCGAGCGCAACGCGCGGATGCGAGAGACAGACGCAAAGACCGACATTGATTATTGACGCGAGTGCATGCAGTCAGGATGATACAAGCGCGATGCACCCACGTCAGTAACAGACAGACAAGGAGTATGAATGTCCGGGTCCGGACACAGACCAGAACCGAACTAGACAGGAAGTCAGGACCCAGACACCATACTCCAGATATGAAACACAACAGACAGAAGAGCGCGCAGTCTCTGTTTTATTTCCTGCCGCGCGCTCTTCTGTCTGTTGCACACAAAGACAGACATGGGCAGATAATGCCACGGTCCTGTCAAACCAAAACCCAGACTGACAGAGAGACAGGACCGTGACAGTTTTCAGAACAATTTACTACATTTAGTGAGGTTTATGCTTAAAATAAGAAAAAAACTATTTGTCAGTGGGGTAAGAAAAATAAACCTAATTCAAAGTAAAAAAAAGTTTATTTTTCTTACCCCATTAGGAATTTTTTAAGCATAAAGTTGACAGAATTTTGTCAGATTTTTTCTGAAAGCTGCACTATGGAACTTGCTCTCTAGCGACATCTGTGGTTGAAACTTAAAATCGCAAGCAATTTGCAGAAGAACACTTAACACTTTGTGTAACATGGGACTCTCCTCAACCACCACCAGTTACCAGTATATTTAATATGATTATTCAAGTGTTTTATCTACTATTAATATTTGTATTTTACTACACTTATCAGTTTTAGTGGTGAAACTCTTGATATGGCTGATATGAGTTCAATGGAAGACTTTATTATTTTACATTATATAGTACAACCTCAGTTGATAATGCAAGTAAAACCGTAATACTACAGTAGTACGTCTGAGCATTGCACACAATAACACTAAAAACATAAAACAAGGATTTAACATTGATGGGGATGAAATATACTTTATTAAACATGAAAATAATATGCAATATAAAAATTACAATAATACATTTAATTAAAAATGTCTTTAGCAGTTATAATAAATATATGGTTACACACTAAACAAATTAATATGCACATTACTGTGCTATGAAATAGGTACATTTTAAACAACTTGATGATTATACAGTTTATTCAATTTCTTAACATGCTTATTTAAAGTCAAAAGAGTTAAAAGCCCTCTCTAAAAGAAATATCAAGCAGTGAAATAGAAAAACCTTGTAGTAACTTGAACCAATAGTAGATTTTAAACAGACTTGTAAACAGACAATCTGCTAAAATGAGAATAAGCGATAGCTTGTGCATTTCAGTGACGGGCAAACAAAAGAAATGAAAAAACAGCAGCACACACTCTTAGGGAACTTGGAAACTACAGCAATGTTATAAAATACTAGTAAACATGTTACAGTGACTTCAACAGGCAATGTAAATACATTGCGATCCGTTAACACACGAGTATTGTTCGAATCATATGAGCATGACAAGCAATATAAGCTTCAACAACCCTACCAGACAACATATCCAAGCATTATGACAAGTAAAGAACAAAAAAGATCAATCCTGAACTGTGTGACAGTGACTGACTGAACTGAACAGCGTAGTTTCCCCAGCCGGAGCATGTGACAGGCGGCACCTCTTTTCTGCGTTTACTTACGGACATTAACGTCTGATTGTGCGCCAAATCCGACCCGACTGCTCAAAATACAGATCATTTTTGTAGGGTTACCGTAGTGAAGGACATTGGTTTGAACACTCTTTTTTGTTATGTACTCAATCAATAATTGCATTTTGTTCATTTAATACCAAAAAATCTTCCTTAGTGCAGCTTTATTATCTCATGCCATTTTGCTTATCAAGTAATTATGTTTTATTTTTATTTTTATTTTTATTTTTTAAGAATATTTAGATATATTTTTACTGGAAAACAAGACAAAAATACTAATCAAGAAAATGATTATTTGTAGTGTAAATGTGTGTAACCTTCATTAATATTATGTCACAATGTAAAAATTATAATGACCCTTACTTCGTTCTTTTGATTGTTGGGGTAAAATAGGAACAGGACATTTTCCTGAAAGGTTTCGTGAGAATCACCTGAAACAGGCATGTAGAGTGCACCATCAGTACTTGCTTTAGATTGTAATGCAGTGAGTCAGTGACCCTTTTGCAGTTTTATGATTGTTACTGAATTGTCACATAAGTCATGATGGCACATCCTGTGTTCTGAGATGCTGATCTGGAATGTGTTTAGATTTCATGGTAAGAAAGTGAAATTGCTGATATTAGTAGTTTTACACTTATTTATCACTGCATTTTGTTCTATATCTTAAGGTCGCATAGATTCACAGGAGATCATGCAGTCACTAAGAGACCTTGGGGTTCATATATCTGAAGAACAGGCTGAAAAGATCCTCAAGAGGTGACTTGTTTTATGACATCTCTCCTTCTCTCAATACATCTCATACGTATTATACAGTACAATGTGTTTTTTGGTCCTTATTTTCTTAACGTGCTTTAAGTCAAAAGAGTTAAAAGCCCTCTCTAAAAGAAATGTCAAGCAACATGTGTACAAACAGTGATCTGTTTAAAAAGTACATTTTTCTCTGTCTGTGCATGCTTGTAACTGTGTGTGTAAATGTCTTCTTTGGTTGTACTATTTCACTCTCTGGTCTTTCTTTATCACTCTCTCCTTCTTGTGATCCCACCCACTCTGTCTGCTCATCTTATCAGAATAAGGAGGGGCCATTTTGGGGCCCCTATAATGTAGTAAGTAGTGGTCTTCTCCGTGCATGTTTGACTTGTTTTGCCTTTGCATTTCATCTGCCGTTCATTTGTCTGTGAAATTTTACCGTTCAACCTTGAATTATTGAGGTAATTTGTATTTAATCTAATTGTCCCATTTGTTGATGCTTTTAAAATATAAGTTAATGATTGATAGATCATTTTATTTATTTATTTGGATCAGTGATGGTCAATTGCACACCAGAAAAGGCCTTTTCTAAAAGAAGGAATTAGAAATATGAGAATTCTTATTCTGAAATAGGAAAATTCTGGTACTTTTGTAAAGCTTAGAACTGGGATATATTTGCATGTGAATAATTGCATTTTTGTAGCTGCTTGAGTATACATAATTATTGTTCTAAAACTCTGAAAATTCAAATGATCTGAAATTCTATTGCTTCAGAAATGTGTTTCAGAAATGGTATGCAGGTCTCATAAAATGTCAAAATAGGCAGTCTCTATCCAGAGCCAAAATTTGCCTGCAAAACAAATTGAAATTTGGTTTAATGTTGGTCTCTGTTTGTTCGTTTCTCTGAACAGTATGGATAAAAACGGTACAATGACGATTGACTGGAATGAATGGAGAGACTATCACCTGCTTCATCCTGCTGAAAACATTCCCGAAATCATCCTCTACTGGAAGCACTCCACGGTAAAACAAAACCGCAGTGTATTGCCATATGGTTTCCAACATTAAAGTTCAATGTGTCAAAACTCCAGCTTTGTTTTTTGGGGCCATTTGACTCTTTATTGCTCCTTGTAGCAGGTTATGGCACTTTCTTATAGTCTTGTAATAAGTAACCGTCTCTTCATTTGGTGTAAACTGCCTTTACTGGTATATCATTGGAGATGTACTTCCTCCTAAATGGTCACACGCATTTGTCATGCAGTCCCACTAAGCCCAAGTTAAATTTTCCTCCTTGCACTTGAAATACTCCTGAATGGGACACTGTGGGGGTCACTGTGATCCAGTGTGATCCTGTTAAACAGATCAACGGGTTTTGACGTCAATGACTTGGCCTTTTGACATGGTCCCACAGCACCTTGAGAGGTAGATGTATTCTACACACTTAAATGTCATGGATTAAGCTAGCACCTGTTCCCAGGTCAGCAGATAAGTCTGGTATTACAAACACTTGCATTGCAGGAGGATAAATTCAGTGTATAATTTGAAAGCTATACTGTTTATTACTGTATTTCTTCTGGTAAAGGTGAATGTAATTTCAGGGTTCAGTGAGCGATTCTGCCTGCTTACAGCAACACAGAACTCTTAAAGACAGGAATTTTGTTTTCAATAGCATAGTACAGATGATAGATATGTAAACTAGCTGACTGATTGCCCAATCATTATGCTCTGAGGTTCAAATTACGGTAGTTTCAATATATGAAATGAGACAAAATTTTACATGTAAAATCACTCCACTTTATGTAATTTCCTCTGTACAGATATTTGATATTGGGGAAAGTATGATGGTCCCTGATGAGTTTACAGTGGAGGAGAAGAAGACAGGCATGTGGTGGAGACATTTGGTAGCAGGAGGAGGAGCAGGTGCTGTGTCCCGGACCTGTACCGCACCTCTGGACCGTCTGAAAGTTCTCATGCAGGTATGGGACCCAGTAAAGCTACCTGTATTTTGGAGAAGGTGAAATGATTGAAAGATATGTATGTAGTGCAGGAAATTCTGAAAACAATATCTTTTAGTGATGTTTGGATTAAAGGAATAATTGACTGAAAAATGAAAATTCTGTCAGGATTTACAGTACACACCATCTTGTTTTTCCTAACCCGTTTGACTTTTTTTATACCGTCAAACACTATAAAAGATGTTGGACAGAATGATAGTCTCAGTCACCCTTCACTTTCATTGTATGGGAAAAAAGATAAAGATAAAGTAAATCATGAATGATACTGAACATTCTGCCTAACATCTCTTTTTTTTATGTTCACTGAAGAAATAAAGTCCTAAAGGATTAGGAACAACATGTGGGTGAGGAATGATAACAGAATTTTCATTTTTGGGTGAACTATTCCTTTAAGATAATATTTAATGAGATAATTGTCAAATAAATTGGATAAATGTATTTATATGGGGTTGTTTTGTTGCATAGTTGCTTCAAAAATACAGTTAGTGTCAGATAATTTGGAAATAAATAGAGTTTTTCAACACCAGTTTCACATCACAGCATTTGTTCATTGAGATGCATGAACATAGCGTAGTAATCTAGGCTGGTGACATGAAGAGCTTGGTTCAAACTCTAATAGGGGTGGCACATGAACTGAAGTGTTAAGGCCTGGGTATACTTTGTTTTTATGAGTTTTACGGATCCGACCCGTTGACTGCATTGACTTTCAAAGTATACTCTTTTGACCGTACGTGAATTTGAACACATTCGACACATATGCACTACGACTGCTTTGTGATACTCTTTCAGTACAGTCAAGGACAGGCACATGCGGCGACGATGCGCAAAGACGAGGACTGTCCTCGTGTCGAGAAAATCTGGGACAGTCCGCGCAGTCGGTGTGCTTTCTGCGAAGGTCCTTTACCTCTGATTGCTCTAAGCAAGGAGACCGCCTCTGTAGTGTGTGTACTGTCACTAGGCTAGGGATGGTTTGTTCTTTGAATGAATGCCTCAGTAGCTGACATTGCAAGATAGAAATAGACTTAGTGAGGCTCATTTGCTACAAGTTTTAGTTTGTTCATATTTTGAAATACTCCATTGCCCATTCTCTTGAGTTTATAATGCTAAAAAGGACATTGAATCAAACATACAGTATTTTAAAATGTTCAAATGTATACTGTCAGAAAAAAAGGTGCTGTGGAGGTACAGTTTTGTTGCTAGAGAAACAAAAAATATAAATGTACTACAATAGGTCTTTAGGTTACAATTATGTACCAAAAACGTGTAAACAAGTGGTCTTTATAAACGAGTTATATTCTAACTAGAGGTACAAAAAAAGGTCCCCTTGAGGGTACCACCCCAGTGATGGCCTTTGTACCTTAAAAGGTAAAGTTTAGTACTGTTTTTTTTTTTTTTTTAAGAGAGTAACAATTTACAAGCAAATTAGGATGTGTCACCATATGAATTGTGTTGCCAGGTTCATGCATCACGCAGCAACTCCATGGGCATCGCTCGAGGATTTACCCAAATGATCCGTGAGGGTGGAATTCGATCACTATGGCGAGGGAATGGTATAAACGTTGTGAAGATTGCACCTGAGACTGCTATCAAGTTCATGGCGTATGAGCAGGTAGCTTGTTGTTTAAGGATAAGCTTTTGGTAAATGTAGGATAGAAGTTTGCAATGTAGCATCCTGGATATTTGCGAACACAATATTAAATTTATACATACAAAACATTTAAAGGTGCACATTTTCCCCAGTTTCCCCATTAAAAAAGTTTAACTATTAAAGAAATGAATTGTAATTTTGAAACATATGTATAAAATCATGAGCACTCACATGAGATGAGGACTCTAGTCATATTAGTAACCTTATAAAAGCTGTTTTATTCTACATGGAGCAGGGGCACCCTCATAGGGGCTGCCATTTTAGAATCACATGACCAGCTGAATACTACTCACTTAATCTCAGTAACTGTCTTGTTATTGGACACTTTCACTCTTGGATTAAATTAACAATGGCTGATTGTGAATAGTGAATTTCTACAATGGCATCTGTAACTGAAAACTACTGATTTTGAATGATGCTGCATCCACACCACTAGGTGTCACTGTAAGTCCAAGATGACACGAACGGAAAGTTACTGAGTGCACCTTTAAAATAACACAACATTTTATGTAAACCACAATGTTTGGCTAAGTTACTTTGTTGACATCTTTATGTTATCAAATGACCTCAAATGAATCAGATGCAATGAATGTTGTTCTTAAGATACACTGTAATATTCTTTCAACATTTAATTGGGGGAAAAACTTTATCTGTGACCTCTAAAGCTCATTTGCCTTCTGTTTTTCAGATTAAGCGGCTGATTGGCAGTAATCAGGAGACGTTAGGGATCCTGGAGAGATTTGTTGCTGGGTCTCTAGCTGGAGCTATTGCTCAAAGCAGCATCTACCCCATGGAGGTAAGAAAAAAAACACTGCTGCCCTCAACTGGTTGATTGACAGATACAGTTTGAGCACTGCTTTGAGGTTTACACAATTATTATTCATTTACCAGACTATCCTTACATGTTATGTACCATTTAAAAAAAAATTGTGATTCTGTACTTTTTAATGTAATAAAGTTGCTTTTTATATATATATACATATATATATATATATCACTGCCGTTCAAAAGTTTGAGGTCACTTAGTCATTCTTTATTATTATTTTTTCTTCACTTTTTAGAATAATAGTAAAGTCAACACAACTATGGAATAACAGAAAAGGAATTATGGGAATTATGTTGTGACTAAAAAAAATATGCTATATTTTAGCATCTTCAAAGTAGTCACCCTTTGCCTAGAATTTGCACTCTTGACATTTTCTCAACCAACTTCTTGAGGTATCACCCTGGGATGATTTTTAAACAGTATTGAAGGAGTTCCCATCTGTGTTGGGCACTTATTGGCTGCTTTTCTTTATTATTTGGTCCAAACTCATCAATTTTTTTTTTATTACATTTTAGTTTTATAATGAAATAAATTAATATGGTGGCACAGTTATATTTTTGTCTACAAAACTAATTTGAAACATTTAAGCATACGTCTTCAGATCAAAAGATTTTTTAGATCATGAGAAACATTTCAGGCAAGTGACCCCAAACTTTTGAACGGTAGTGTGTGTGTATATATATATATATATATATATTGTAGTTTTCAGTAGTTTTTTTAACTAACTGTCATGTCTGAAATGAAAGGATTTTAATCAGGTTTTGATGACACCAAACAAAGCATTGCTTTCTTGGAGCTTAAACAAAGCTCTTGTTTGTGTGTTTTTTAAGGTTTTAAAAACTCGACTTGCTCTGGGAAGGACGGGACAGTACTCTGGCATTGTGGACTGTGCTAAAAACATATTTAAAAAGGAGGGTCTGGTAGCTTTCTACAAGGGTTATATTCCCAATATGCTGGGAATCATCCCTTATGCTGGAATAGACCTGGCGGTCTATGAGGTAAGCTTCTGGTCTACACAATAAGATTAATAGGTTACATATGCTTCATGCACACATATACACGTAATAAACAAATGAACTCAAGAACAAATAAAGTCTAGTGATGGATATTAGTTGTATTAAAAGGTGAAGTGGTTTTCCATTTTTACCACCAAATAGACTTTTTTAATTATACTCAAGCAAAATGAAACTCTCATTTTTCTCTTATTCCTGTGTGTAGACACTAAAGAACTCGTGGCTGCAGAGGTTTGCCACAGACAGTGCCGATCCGGGTGTGTTTGTACTACTAGCTTGTGGTACAATGTCTAGTACTTGTGGACAGTTAGCCAGCTACCCCTTAGCCTTAGTGAGGACACGCATGCAAGCTCAAGGTAAGTTGTTAAACTCTCAAATACAATTATTGCAGGGCTTCTAGTTTACATAGTACAGTTTACAGTAATCATTTTGTACATGATTCTGTTCACTGCTGTAGTTTCTGAATGTTTAATTCAGTTTAATTGCTTTTAATTCACTTACTAAAACGTATTACATTTATTACTAAATAAACTGTGATTGATTGTCCTATGCATTTATTGGTTTGCAGCTTCTCTTGAAGGTGGCCCACAGATGACCATGAGTGGTCTCTTCAGGCACATTATACGGACAGAGGGCGCTATTGGACTCTATAGAGGCTTGGCACCCAATTTTATGAAGGTCATTCCTGCTGTCAGCATCAGCTATGTGGTGTATGAGAACCTTAAGATAACCCTTGGTGTCCAGTCGCGGTGAGGGGTGTCAGAAGACTGTTAAATCCTTAATGGTTTTTGGTTTTTAGTTTTTCCTCTCAAATTTTCTTTTGGACGAAAGAAAGAGATTGTCCAAGAGGGACAGTTTGCTCTCAAGTGGAAGTGTAGCATCCGTTGGCCAAGAAAGAACATACGTTAAAGGGAAAACCATCGTATCAAAGACCTGAGGTTTACTTTGATCACTGAATGGTAGAGTAACTGGAGTATATAAAAGCAGGGACATCATTAAAAGCATAGAAAGATAAAGATCGATACCTCTACATCAAATAAAATCCTAGCTGTGAGTAAAATGTGGCATTTCAAAATGGGGTTTGAACTGGATTGCAACACTACCCTCTTGCATGCTTGAGGTCATTTGAAAGATCAAGGTTTTTGTTATCTGGGCACATTTGGTTTGTCTTTGTTTTTTTGTTTTTTAGGGACAAAGAATTTGCAAGACTGCTTTATTTTAAACTGCTTTAACGGGTTAGTTCACCCAAAAAATGACAATTCTGCCATCATTTAATCACCCTCATATTGTTCCAAACCTGTATGAATTACTTTTTTCAGTGGAACACAAATGGAGAAATTTTAAAGAATGTTGAGGGTGCTCTTTCCCAAACAATGAAAATGAATGGTGACTGAGGCTGTCAGTCCCTAACATTCTGCCTAACATCTCCTTTTGTGTTTCACGGAAGAAAGAAATTCTTGGAGCAACATAAGGGTGATTAAAAATTGACAATTTTCATTTTTGGGTGAACTATCCCTGTACAGAAGGACCAGACACCTGATATATTCATAGATTTTGATTTAGCATGTGCAAAATGTTATTGTTTGGACAACTGGAATTTTATGCACTAAAGGCTTTGGAAGACATAGTCCTAATCATCCAGACCTGGTCTCTGCAGATTACTTAATCATTTCACTGGACAGCAGTATTGAATAAGAAAAGGACTTGATCAGTCATTGACACTACTGTATAAGATATTGCCCAGATATTTAGCATTTTGTTTATAAAATGTATTATTATAATTATTCATCTGATGTCTCAACTCACTTTTATTATTAGATTACTTGATATGCCAGTGTCTCGCATCTTGAAACGAAGATTGTGTATCAGAGTGTGTATACAACCTTGTTACAACAAGGAGAATACAGGGAAATATTTGAATGATCTCATTTAAAGACTGATGTGTCTTATCCTTCAAATGGTCCTAATTATATTGTTAAGGGCCTTTTGACATTCAATTTGAATGTATTTTTCTATGTTGTTTATTTATTTCATTTTGATTGCTATGGTCACTATAAAATGAAGACTACTTAAAAATAAGAACACTATACATTTACACACACACTCCATGGTGGCTGGCAACTAATCAAGTCACTGGTTGCTTAAGGTTCTAATTCGGCTACTTTGGGACAGTTCAGTATTAAGTCCTGTTGTAGATCAAGTTCAAACAGGTTTTTCTGTTTTGTTTAAATTAGATGTTACATAGGTTTGAGAATTCAACACCATCTTAAATGCAGTGGGTGGAGTTCTTTGTCTAAGAAGATACTGTCCAGTCTTAAGTTAGAGAAAGAAATGCAACTACTTAATTTGTTTTACATTTAGAAAATGATAGTTTATTCACATGTAAATGATATATTCTTGCAATATATTTCCCACCAGTATTAGTTTGCAAGTATTTCAAACATGAATATAACGCTCTGATTTGTACTCACTTCTAGTCAAGGATGTATTTAAGCACTTTGTTTTAGTAAAACTAAATCAGACTTGAATTTTCATAGGAGGGTTTACAGTGGAATGGAATAATAGTATTCTGTAGTTGTAGTGTTTGTGATCTAATTTTAAGAAGATATTAATTGTCAGCATTTATGTTTATTGTATCTGTTTTCAGGCAAAAAGCTTCGGTCGTTGTAAAGAAAACACTTTTTGACTGGGACACAGGATGTCTTTGAAAAAAAATAGTTGCTAATGAGTCTATTCTGCAACAGCAGATAAATATCTTCTATATTTGAAGATGGCATAATTTGAGATTGGGCACCCATATGTTTATTATGTACATTTTGATCAACAAGAAAAAGAAGTTGCTCTCACAGCTATTGCATGTCAAAACCTAAAACCCACCAGTTATATGGGTTGTCGCCCTATGTAATTCTACAAGACCTTAGTGTTCATATAGTTGCCTTATTTATCATTAAAATAACGCTGCTTTTAGACTCTTTAGGGGGAAACAGGAGGAGATTAAGTGACAAACTGAAATATTTTTCTAAAGATTTAATTCTCAGGGAGAATTTAATGGTCTTAGACACTCCTTTGTAGTTATGTGTTGCAGATTCTTCTGAGACTCTTTTCTATTGAGCGCTGGAATGTCTGCATGTATATAACTTGTATGGAAAGTTTCAGTTTGTGAAGACATATGAACAGTTTGCCTTGTCCAAATACCAGCCTCAATAATAAAAGAATGGCTTAGATTAGTGAAAAATGGCAAGCGCAATCACTACCCCATGCCCCTATTCCAAATCCCGATGGTGGCTGAACTGAACTAAGCTGTGGCCTGATTCCCTTGGAATGCATGTATGTGTCTTGTCTAAATATGCACAAATTGCACTGTAGAGTCTTTACAGGGCTTTAAAAGCTGTATTGCCTGTCTCAATGGATGCAGCTTCTATTTGTCAAAGTTTCTTGTTTTGCATTTTGCACCTTTTTTTTTTTTGTTTCTCACAGGAGAAATCTTTGGACCACTCTGGTCTTGTGTGCTAGACCCTTTTGCATGATTATGTTGAGACTAAAGGCTTTAAATTTGTATGTGTTTTTGCCATTCTACACAATCAAGGAATGCCCCTCTATCAGACTGCCTCAAATCTGCCTTACCGTTCTGCTGTTTGTTAACCATGCTACGCCTTCTGCGAGTTTAAATGCACACTGTTTGCCACATGTATATATCAATATGTACTGTTGCTGGGGTCCCCTAAGTGTCAAAAACACACATGCTAAAATACATCCAAATATTTCTACTGCAAAACATATCTAGATGTGATGACACATCGGTGAAGTTTTAGTTGATGTTGAGATGTGCAAATCAATGCAAAACTGTTTACTGGACAAAAAAAAAAAAAAAAAAACTGTATTGTCCTCTGTAGAATGCATACATTGGATGTAGAGTAAAAAATGTTTATAATTGTTAGGTTTAATAAAGTTATTCTTGATTCTTTTACACTGTCCTGTGAGGTTTTGTGTAAGGCTTCAAATCACCAGTTTTAAAGAAAACAATAACATTAAATAAAAAAGGACTTAAATATTGATCTGTTTCTCACCCACTCCTATTATATCACTTCTTAAAATGTGGATTAAACCACTGGAGTCGTATGGATTACTTTTATGCTGCATTTATGTCCTTTTTGGAGCTTCAAAGTTCTGGCCACCATTAACTTGCATTGAATGGACCAAAAGAGCTGAGATATTCTTCTAAAATCTTCGGTTGTGTTCAGCAGAAGAAAGAAAGTCATATACATGGGATGGCATGAGGGTGAGTAAAAAGTGAGAGAATTTTCACTTTTGGGTGAACATTTCAAATATAATCTAGACTGTGTAATTTGATGGGTCAGTATTATGCTTTAAAGGACTGCTGATCAGTACCAGTTTATTATTATTATTATATAAAAGTTGTGCATTGATATTGTGAATGTGAATTCCTTAAGATAGGGAAAGAGGGACTCAGCAGACTAGCGCAGGCCTAATCACATGACCGTGGTTAAAAGTCTGAGGAAGTCGTTCATCCGCAGCCCTAGTGCAAAAACTGGCTGTATCTCAACACCTAGTTAGCTAGCTTCCTAGACAGCTAGTGGGACATTGGGATAGTGGGATTGGTGCGTGAAGAATATTTGGGGATCACAGGCGCGATCCGACTCAGCTCAGCTGTCATTGACTGTGATCAATAAATGTTAGAATGGCTTGCCATACTGTGAGCCGAGCTAAACGCGGTTACGATCTCCAAAAATACTATCTAGGATCAAGTAGCTCACTAGGATTTGAGACACAGCCACAATGTGCCTTTTGGGGAGTTCCGAAATGGCTCGTGTAAACGATATGCATTCACAGTAGTTTTCTGTCGTTTCACCTATTTAATGCCAGAGGTATGTTTATTTTACTAACCGCACATCGATCACGAGTTGTAGGCAGTGGAAAACAGGACTGAAGCTCTGCAGATGAGAGTCGACTCGGGGTTTGTTGACAGGTCTTGTTAATTGTGTTACTGTGTTAATATTATATTAAACTGTATTTTCCAGTAGAGAAAGATGTTGTCATTAGAGGAAGCTAAAGCGAGGTTAGAAAGTGCAGGGCAGAGCCATGTTTTACAATTTTGGGCCGAGCTATCTGCAGAAGAAAGGGATTCGCTTCTGGAGGAGATCTCTCAGCTTGAGCCTGAAGAGTTACTCCGGCACTGCCGGGCTGCTGTTGCGGCTGCAAGCCGACAATCGAGTGCTGATGGACGGCTTGACGCCCGGATGGAGCCCGTTCCTCCAGAGTTCATTGGAAGTGTGCGTAAAAGTGACAAAGAAACACTTCAAATATGGGGTGATGAAGGTACATTGGCAAGAACATGGTTAACATGTTAAAAATAAAATAGAGCAATAATGTTTTTATAAATTTTTGTACTTTTGCCAAAAGTAACATGACATTTATTATGACTATATAAAAGACATTAATCTTTTTACCATCAACATACCTTTTTCAGGATTATTGCAGATTTCACAGGACAGAGTGGCTGTTCTGCTGTTAGCTGGTGGTCAGGGCACTCGACTTGGGGTGTCATACCCCAAAGGAATGTACAATGTTGGGCTTCCAAGTGGGAAAACCCTGTACCAAATCCAAGCAGAGCGTATCCAGAAGGTGCAAGAGCTGGCGAATCTGAAGCATGGTTGTAGGTGCACAATAGCATGGTGAGGTTCTTTCAGTTGCACGATTCTTATGAATTTGTTCATAAACAACCATTAATATAAGCAAAAGAGAGAGAAACATACATTGCCCGCTCTTGTCAACAGGTACATAATGACCAGCGAGTTCACCCTGGGGCCCACAGAGAAGTTCTTCAAAGACAATGGCTACTTTGGTCTTAGTCCATCCAACGTGATCATGTTTGAGCAGAGGATGATACCAGCTGTGGGCTTTGATGGAAAGATCATCATGGAGAAGAAGAACAAAATTGCCATGGCACCGGGTCAGAGACCATTTATTGTCTTCTTTGATCAGTTGAGTTAGGGCTACTTTTTAATTTTTTTATTTAACCAGGCCAGTCAGAATTCTTATTTACTGTACAATAACAGCCTGGCAGTTTTAAAGGACAACTTTAACAAGAGCTGTTCACCAGCATGCAAATATTGTGTTTTTGATGCTGGTGTTTCCTCCAGTTTAATGATCTTAACCAGCAATACTTCCTTGGTAAACAAGCGTCATCCAAAAGATCATGCTGGTCGCACAGTTTCACCAGCTTTTTGCTGATGAACAGCTTTGTTGTGCTGGTCCACCAGTCAGACCAGCACCAAATCAGCACTAACCAGCAGATATCTGCCATTCATGCTGGTCTAAGCTAGATTAGCAGGGAAGCCTCAAAGAGCTGCACTTTTGCCTATTGCAATGATGTGTTGCATCATTTAAACAGTATTTTCATCATACGACAATCATCAACAATCAAATCAGTATAATTATTACTAGTGTCTATACGAAAACTGATGTTTGCATCTCCATGTCAATGGCCTCTTCAGATGGAAATGGTGGTCTCTATCGTGCCCTAGTGGACAACAAGATTCTAGAGGACATGGAGAGGAGGGGAGTGGAGTATCTTCATGTGTACTGTGTGGACAACATCCTGGTGAAGATGGCAGACCCAATCTTCATTGGCTTTTGTGTACACAAAGGTGCAGACTGTGGAGCCAAGGTGAAAATTAGAACCCATCTCTTAACTTTACAGTTCTTATTTGTAGAACAGTTTGCATAATTTTGGAAGGCTTCTTTGGCCTTCTGCCAGACTAGACTAGCTATGTCAATACAGAAGTCTGCACATTCATTACAGAAAGATATGTTTTGATGCATTAAATCTTTAAAACGATAATGAAATCTCCTAAATATTATTTTCTACATTTTAAAATAACAGTGGCATCTAGAAATAGGGATTCTAGGTTTGCTCTGGTTCTTGGGTCCATTCGGTCCATCTTATAGAAGGATATTATCATCTAAATGCCCCAAATATAGGTTAGATTAATGGAGGCTGAACTGCTTTTCATTCTGGGCAGGTGGTGGATAAGGCCTATCCTGCAGAGCCTGTTGGAGTGGTGTGCCGTGTAGACGGTCTCTATCAGGTAATAGAGTATAGTGAGATCCAGCCAGAGACTGCAGAACTGCGAGGCCCAGAAGGAGAGCTCCTGTTCAGTGCTGGAAATATCTGCAACCACTTCTTTACCAGAGGCTTCTTAAAGGAAGTGGCTGAGTATGTGGCCGACATGCTTTTTCAATTTTAAAATATATTAGCATTCTCACAATTTGTAGGGCCATTTTTCCATTGTACAGAAAGGACAGGTTTTGCTTTAGTGAGTTTTTGTCACGTTAAAAATAAGCCAGATTTTGTTATAATATTTTGTAATAACAATGAATATGGCTCCTAATATCAAGAGTTAGTATCTTTATATTCATTGTATAGGTACAAGATTAGTTGATGTCTAATGACAAGGACACCTAATGTCTACATGCAACTGTTTGCAGTGGCAGTTTGTAAACCTGAAAGCACTTGGAAATGGCAGTGCTCTCAGAACACTTGCATTTTTTTAAAGGATTACCAATGTATTGACTTGACGCAAACATGGCTCTCTGTGTAAAATACTTTATTATTTTAATACTTTTTTTTCTTCCAGAAAGTTTGAAAGTCAGCTGAAGCAGCATGTGGCATTAAAGAAGGTGCCATTTGTGGATGGAAAGGGAAATCTGGTGAAACCAACCAAGCCCAATGGCATCAAAATGGAGAAATTTGTCTTTGACGTCTTCCAGTTCTCAAAGTAAAATTTACTGCTATAATTTTGGCACTGAGACAAATTTGGGAATCGCTATCTCCCTTACCATCATCTCTTTTTGCAGGAAATTTGTTGCCTTTGAGGTGTTGAGAGAGGAGGAATTTTCACCCCTGAAAAATGCTGATGGGGCGCCTCTGGACACACCAACCACAGCTCGCCGATCTTTGTTAGCACAACATTATCGCTGGGTTTTGGCAGCTGGTGGAAGCTTCCTGGATGAGCAAGATAATCCCATCACCCCAAAACATAGGTGGGAACACAAAATGCCCTTTATGATATCAGTAAGAATGAATGAAATCTACTTGTGAAATCTAGTTGGTTTGAACCATGTGAACTACAGTTTAGAGAAAAAGGTTAATGCTTCAAAAGGGATCATCATTACACAACACAGAATAGGGGCGGTACGGTGGCTCAGTGGGAAGCACTGTCGGCTCACAGCAGGAAGGTCACCAGTTCAAGTCCCTGGCTCAGTCTGGGCCATTCTGTGTGGCATTTGCATGTGTGAGGTTTTCTCCAGGTGCTCCAGGTTTCCCCACAATCCATAGACATGCAGGTCAAGTAAATTGGAGACCCTAAATTGCTCGTAGGTGTAAGTGAGAGTTTGAATGTGTTTGTCTGGCCACCTTCGGCTCAAGACAGCTGAGATGGGCTCCAGCATAACCTTGTATAGGATAAGTGGCTATAGAAGATGGATGGAGGGACAACACAGAATGTAGAACTGGATATGCTCTAGAAATGTCTAGAAATCAACTATATTCTCTAACCTTACGTTGTGAATCCAATACCTTCTGACAGGCTTAACTTAAAAGGTTTAGGAATATGCCTAAAAGAAATCTACCCTTACATTTTGAGGCAGTTCAAAGGGATAGACAGCAGAGGGTGTAGTTTGTGATGACTGACTGCTGAATTTGTTTTCTTTTTTTTTTCAGTGTGGCACTGAATGAAGACCCCCCAGCAATCTGCGAAATCTCTCCCTTCATATCATACTTTGGCGAGGTATATGTTTGACACATTACTGTTGTATTCTATGTTCTATGTGGAGTATTTACTTCACAACAGTGAAGTAAACCAGTGATGTTTTTGACGGATAATCTCAGGATACCGTTTTGAATATGTTTAGACAAAATCTTAAACAAAAAAATGAAAATTCTCTCATTATTTACTCATTTTTATGTCATCCCAGATGTCTATGACTTTCTTTCTTCTGCTGAACACACATGAGGATTTTTAGAAGAATATCTCAGCTCTGTAGGTTCATGCAATGCAATCGGTCCAAAACTTTGAAGCTCAAAAAGCATCATAAGGTTAAAGGCAGGATAAAAGTAATTGATATGAAAGTGGTTAAATCCATGTTCTCCGAAACGATATGATACAGTAGGCGTGGGTGAGAAACAGATCAATATTAAAGTCCTTTTACTATAAATCTCCACTTTCAAACAGCCTTCCTAAGTGCTAATCTCTCCTAAGTGTTCTTCCACTTTTGTTTTTGATGATTCACATTCTTCGTGCATATCGCTTCCTACTGGGCAGGGAGGAGAATTTATAGGAATAAAGAACTTAAATATTGATCTGTTTCTCACCCACACCTATCATATTGCTTCAGAAGATATAGGTTTAACCACTGGAGTTGTATGGATTACTTTTATGCTGCCTTTGTTCTTTTTTGTGCTTCAAAGTTCTGGACACCATTCACTTGCATTGTATGGACCTGCAGAGCTGAGTTATTCTTCTAAAAATCATTGTGTTCAGCAGACGTAAGTTACACACATCTGAGATGCATTAAGGTGAGTAAATGATGAGAAGTTTCCATTTTTGGGTGAATATCTGAGTCTTGAGGAGAGTCATACAATTATGGGGTAGAGGTTTGTACAAAAAGAGGTATGACTGGCCCAGAGTAAAAAAAAAAAAAATAATAATAATAAAGGATTACAATCTCAAGTGTGAACATATGGAGCATGATGTGAAACAGAGCGAATGATGTCAGTGCAGAGTTCATGTTCTCAGGAGACAGCTTATGAGACAGCTGTATCTCTCTCTCTCTCTCCCTCTCTCCATCTTTTCTCTTCTTTTTTCATTTGTACACTTTTATGGCACATCATATTTTCAACCCTGTGTGTTTTACAGGGTCTGGAAAAGCTGCTGCAACAGAAGAACTTAAATTCCCCATTTCTTCTTGATGAGAATAAAGCCAAGAATCTTTTGCAAACTACATAAGATGCTGTTTGGACTATATACTGTACTATCATGTTCAGGCACATTTTTACAATGCAATGGAAATTAAAGGGATGTTTACATATCAGTTATCACTCCAGTAAAACATTTGGGCAGAACAGATTGTTTTGCCAACAAGGTAATATGGTAAATATTAAACAGAGATTCCTCAAATTCTTCTACAGGGCAGAGCACAATTAACTAATGATTAAAACTCAAATATGAATTTTGTATGATGTTTGAATCAGTGTAAAATACATAATATGCCCATTATAGTACACTTGATTTTGTATTAATATCTATTAGTTTTGTAATTGCCTATGGTTTTGTAATACTTGACAATATCAATAAAATCAAATACTCACTTATTGATCAGAGAATGTTTTGTCTCGGCTTTTCTTTTACATCAAAGTTTCATTTCAAAAGGTCACATGACCGCAGCTGACCATTAGGAAATGTGACATGTAACCCATCCACATCTAACCAGCGGAACGGCATCAACAAGCTTATTAGAGCGAAAGAAACAGTATTCAAAGAAGTCTCGCGCTTCGATTGCATTATAACGCAATAACCTGTTGCATTGTATGTGCAACATTCAATATCTATGCTAAGCTGATTTGTTGCCGTAAAAATGGTTCTTGTTCTGGAATTTATCGTAGGATGCGGAGGAGCTCACCGACAGCTGGAATGTAACGGGTTATTATGAGCGGGCTAACATAGCTAGCTGCCTATAGAGATCTATGAGGCTGAAAAAATTAATCACGAGCATACAGCAGATGCATGCTTGGGTGTAAATAGAAGTATGCTAGGATGATTAAAAATGTGTTCGGATCAGGATTTCTGGTGAGAACCGCTCATGTCATCTTGACATGGGTTATAACGTTGATTCTCTTCCTCCACGACACCGGTAAGTGCTCTTCATGTCTCTTCATTATACTGTAAGGATATCTCGCCTCTTCTGTAGACTTGTTTTTTATGGAGATGGCAGCTGCTATTTACAGAAAGCTGCTATCCCCACCTCTTTCTGTGTCGTTCAGCTTTTACTAGTTAAAGTTTAGATGATCTCTTAATAATCTGCACAACTTCATTCTGTTCACTCAGTGTCAGTTGTGCTCTATTCTACTCTGCTATAATCTACACCGATCAGCCACAACATTAAAACCACCTGCCTAATATTGTGTAGGTCATGCCGCCAAAACAGCAGCAACCCTATTCTTCTCACCACAATTGTACAGAGTGGTTATCTGAGTTACCGTAGACTTTGTCAGTTCGAAACAGTCTGGCCATTCTCTGTTGACCTCTCTCATCGACAAGGCATTTCCATCCACAGAACTGCCGCTCACTGGATGTTTTTTTGTTTTTGGCACCATTCGGTGTAAATTCTAGAGTCTGTTGAAAATGTGTGAAAATCCCAGGAGATCAGCAGTTACAGAAATACTCAAACCAGCCCATCTGGCACCAACAATCATCCATGCGATTATCTAATCAGCCAATCGTGTGGCAGCAGTGCATACAGTCAGGCAGATGTGGGTCAGGAGCTTCAGTTAATGTTCACATCAACCATCAGAATGGGGGAAAAAAAAAAAGATCTCAGTGATTTGGACCGTGGCATGATTGTTGGTGCCAGATGGGCTGGTTTGAGTATTTCTGTAACTGCTGATCTCCTGGGATTTTCATATACAACAGTCTCTAGAATTTACTCCGAATGGTGCCAAAAACAAAAAACATCCAGTGAGCGGCAGTTCTGTGGACTGAAATGCCTTGTTGATGAGAGAGATCAACAGAGAATGGCCAGACTGGTTCAAACTGACAAAGTCTACGGTAACTCAGATAACCACTCTGTACAATTGTGGTGAGAAGAATAGGGTTGCTGCTGTTTTGGCGGCATGACCTACACAATATTAGGCAGGTGGTTTTAATGTTGTGGCTGATCGGTATTTTGCTCTGTTAAACTCTGTTCTACTCTATTGTACTATTTATTTATTTTTTTGTCTACTACACTCCGTCCCACTCTATTATGTTCCGTTCTGCTCTATTATACTTTATTCTGCTCTGTTACACTCTATTCTACTCTATTTTTGTCAACCACACTCTCCCACTCTGTTGTGTTCTATTCTAATCCACTATATTCTGAACTACAACACCGTTCCACAATCATGTTCCATTCTTTTTGGCTATATTCTGCTCTGTTACACTATATTCTACTCTATTGTAGTAAATGTATTCTGCTACACTCTGTCCTGCTCTATTGTGTTATATTCTATTCCATTATATTCTACACTACTACACTGTTCCCCTATTATGTTCTATTCTACTGTACTATATTCTGCTCTGTTACACTCTATTCTACTCTATTGTAATTGATTTTGCTCTACTACACTCTGTTCTATTTTATTCCACTATACTATACTCTATATTTTATTAATCTGTTTTATATTTCTGTTCTACAACACTGTTCCACTTTATTATATTCCAATATACTTAGCTCTACTAAACTCTATTTCACTTTACTACACTGTTCCACAGTTGTATTCTGTTCTACTTTGCCTTATTCTGTTTTCATGCAGACTTCCGCAAACAGGAGAAGGGAGAGCTCACACTTCCAGTTTTTTTTGTCCTGCTGGTGCTGTTGTCTGTGTTGCTGTACTTTGCTGTCTCGCTAATGGATCCCGGTTTTGTCCTATCTGATGACTGCGACTTGCAGGTCAGTTACAGGCACCTTCTACAACCACTTTACCTGTAATCTAACTGAAGTCTGCTTGTACACCACTGCAGAGTAATCAGTTTTTATATCAACATACATCTCACCGTATTTCAGTTCACACTTGGTATCACAGAGGAGACACAGGATATGATTCCTCAGACCACCAAGTCCCTACGGGTGTGGCGCTGTGGACACTGCTTGGTACAGGTGCGTTGTCGTTCGCGATACCATTAAGATGCACTACACTGTACATAAATTCAATCTTTCTTTGAAATAGCAACCCATGAGATCAAAACACTGCCAGACCTGTCAGCACTGTGTGCGTCGCTATGATCACCACTGCCCCTGGATAGAGAACTGTGTGGGGGAAAGGAACCATCGCTGGTTTGTGCTTTATCTGGCTGTTCAGCTTATTGTCTTACTGTGGGGACTGTACATGGCCTGGTGAGTAATCATATGCTATGTATAACGAAGTGAAATAAAAAAATAAAATAAAGATATAAAGTTTTTCTATTGGAGAAACCGGATTTGAAATGAAAAAATTACAGACTCCATTTTCCATTTCCACAACACAATATAGGGAAAAAAGTCAAGCAAAAAAATACACATTTATAATGGTGGAAAATGTAATAAAATAAGGGGGAATTGCTTTCAATTAATAAAATACTACTCAGTTACAACACTCTTATACTTTAATCTTGAATACAACATATGACCCCCCCCAATCCTAAAGTCTATTTTGATAGTAAAGATTGACTTCAATTTGGGCTAAAGAACATCTCCCAGTCCAGCTGCCGTGTTTGCATTAAATCTCTACTGTTGTACAGGTCGGGCTTCAGTCACGCCCCCACATGGCAGTTGTGGTTGAGGACCAACGGTGTGCTCCTGGGAGCGGCAGCAGTGGTGGCTGTGTTATCCTTGACAGTTCTTCTCCTCCTGGGGTCTCACCTGTACCTGGCATCCCTAAATACCACCACCTGGGAGTTCATGTCTCGCCACAGAATCTCTTACCTCAAGCACTGCGGTATAGACGAAAACCCCTTTGACCGAGGAACCCTGCGCAACCTCTGGGGCTTCTTCTGCGTGTTGGAACCGGTGGTGTGGGAGCATGTGTATTTTAAGCAAGGCAATGATCCCATTTAATTCACAATTCCACCTGGAAGTCATAGCTACAGTTAGAATAACCAAATAACCAACTAGATTAAAGTTGATGTTTCAGTGGAAACTGTTCCAACTGCATCTGCAATCTAAAAGTTAGCCTATACCCTCCTCTGAGTGACCCATTCCATTTTGAAAGTGATTTTTAAGTGCATGAACTTTGTAGTTACAGTGATGTTTAACTATTTTTGTAGGTCTTATCAAATAAGATGGAATGATGAGTGTTTTTATAACAGGTGTTTAATGTTAATCGATACTTTCTCCAAATAGTACTTTGACAATTTTTCACATTTGAATAGCAAAAGCACAAAATCACAGCTGTAATGTGGATTTCCATTAATGCAATACATTGTGATAATTACTCTAGTACTTAATTTACTATATTTCTGCTCCCTCTGAATATCTTTCAATTTTATATGCTAATCATTTGTAATTATCCTCTTCTCCCATTTATGATACTTAAAACTAGCTGTTGACCAACAGTAATATATCACCTTTTTTATAAAATGCCTAGCATACAGTAGCTGCAGATGGCAAGGTATTGTTACATCAACATTGGTTTTGTGCAAATATTGCGTGTTAATGAACTTGTGAAATACTATCAGTTTATGTGTACAGTGTACATTTATGCTAGACCATGTTTATGCTTTTAAGATCAATTTCAGACAGGGTAATGAGAAGTTCTTGTGAAATAATTTTCTATTGCACTTTCTACATCAGTAGTTAAATTTCAATGTGCTTGTAATGTGATTTTATACAAGATGAAAACTACCTATTTTGCATTTACTAAAAACATTATCTCAGTTCCACTCGCTGAACAGATTGACACTGCAAATAGAGAAATCAGCATATTAAAAGAATAAAACTGAATTTTGAATACAAAACATAAGCAGTGCAGTAATGCTCAACATTACAGAAATTGCAGTATTTGTTTTCTTAGATGCAAAACTTATTTTTATATAAAAAAAAAGGCCTTTCCCATTACATATCAGAATCTTAGAGAGAAAAATGAATGTGATATTCCTTTGAATGTTTGATGCCAGTGCAGGAAAATAAATGTTTTTGGTAATTGAGTACAGTGCTGTCCATATAGTGTAGGGCTGGACGATATCGTAGAAATATTGCGATATCCGATTAGATCGTCAACCCCTCAGCTGAGGGTCTGTGAATTTTTTTGCTTTATTGATTTTGCTTAAATTTAATTCATTTATTGAAACACAAAAAACATAAAAAAAAAATAATAATAATAATAAAAAAAGACATTTCTAAATTCAAATTGCACTTTAAACGAAAAAAAGCAATTAAAATAAAGTGGTCAAAAAAATCTTATTTAACCACCTCCCCAAATACAAACATTTACCATCTCAAACAGCTCCATTTGCCATCACGCAAGCATCCGTCAACGACAACAGGTGGAAAATTACAAATAACCTACAGATTAAGAACTAAAGACAATTATAAATGTGAAGATAATAATAATAATCAAAATAATAAAGCCTAATAAATTCCCTTGTGTTCCCAAAATAATGCTGCCAAATTTGTGTACTTATCGATTATCAAATTTGTGTATTGCATTTTGGTAATACAGTTAATGCTGCCTAAAGAAAATAAAATAAAACTACATTTTAAGTTCAAAGTGAACGTGTCTTGTATTATTTTATCATTTAATCACTTCCGTCTTTGTTTCTTTAAAACAAAGATATATTACTGAACCTGCAGAGTTGCATTCACAATGCATGCTAAAAAAATAAAAATAAAGTGAACTAAATTCACAGCACCTCCTGAGATGATCGGAGATCATTTGCAGCATTCTCATAGATGACATTATTCTTGCAAACAGTTTTCAGATGAATAAAAGAGAAAAAAAGACTGATAACTCTTGCCTGTTCCACGCGACAGACTCATGCTGCACGCCTCTGAACACACAGCGAATCAGACACGAGCATTGATGGCTTTTCTTTTGTCTGTTCTTAAAAATATAATAAAGTGTGTTTCTTCAAGTGCATGTCTTTGTGACTAACAGCATTTCTTTTCGTGTGTCACTCCGAGACGTCCTGCAGCCTGTTAGATGAGGAAAATTACCCGCACATGAAATACCTGCATTTGGACGAGGAGCTTGCGAACTGGATTCCGCCTCGTCGCATTTGGCAGGTGGCGGGTGCTGTTTCACACCCTGGCCACTGATTAATATATTTGCCGACTTCCCAGATCCATGGTTTTGCCATTTCCAGATATTGTCCATCATCGTCTGTTCACAATATGCATCGGGATCTTTTTAAGACATCGACGATATCCGATAACATCGTCCTATCGCCCAGCCCTATAGTGTGGTTCTTTTTACAGAACAAAGTTAGAATGTCCTCAGCACAATATATAAAGCAATAAGCTTTATACTTTTTAATTTTTATTAAATCGCTTCTATAAAATTTTTGTTTTTTAATGTATCAATATCAATGCTGAAATTTCATGTATGATTTGTGCACGCTTTGATCAAAGTTATGCAATTTTTCTTGAAGATTCAATATTTTGCAACTTCAGTATTCAATAAACTGAACAAACATGGTCACACTGTATTTTATTTCTGAAAATACATTCATTCCTTCAGTTACATTTACTTTTATATGTAATTGTCCTTCATGTGGCTCATAGAAATAGCAAGTTTCATTTAAATATTTTAGTGTCTTTTTTGTTCACAGTGTAAATTATTAGTAAACCACATTCACTTTTATGAATGATCACCGTCAAGTCAATTTCAGAGAGCAAAAACAGTTTGACTGTTTAAATATCGGCTTAGTGAGTGAATGTGCTAACCTTAATATGCTAAGACACAGAGTAGAATATGGTTAGCCTTATTAAATAGTCTTGAACTTAATGCACATTTGTCCAGCGGAGAGCTATAAAGAGAAAGGCAGGACAGAGCATAGTGCACAGGTTGCCATTTGCAGCTGAACACTCTCAAGACTAAAAGAGCTGGATTTGAAATGGGTGAACTGGTTCAAAAGTCATCAAGCAACGTTTATCTGGGACACCAATGTTATGTCAAACCCAGATTAGGGACAACCAGAGATCAAAATTCTCCAAGTTACACACAAATGTGAAGGTTTAACATAAACATACATCACATAGACTGAGCATGGAAGAATTTATATGATCTAACACTACGAGCGCACACTCCAATAGTTACAGTGTGGAACATAAGGAGCTTAAGATTCTCTAGCCGTATTTATCATTCAGATCAGCACATCAGAAATCCTTAAAAACCAAGCTAGAAGAAAACTGCATTCGGTGAAACTTTACAATAAGGCTGTATCCATTAAAATCAGTTCACACAGTATTTAACATGAACTAACAATGAATAATACTTTTACAGCATTTATTAATCTTGGTTAAAGTTCATTTCTACATATACTATTACATTAAATGTTTACCATTAGTTACATTAGTTATAAACAATTAAAAATAGTATTTTTATTAATTAATGTTAATCAAGATCAATAAATGATGTAAAAATATATTGATCATTGTTAGTTCATGATACCTAATGCATTAACTAATGTTAATGAATAGAACCGTTTTGTAAAGTGTTACCCAGCATTTGGCCCCCTGTCTTAGTCTGACACAATCAATACCTGTTCAGTAACAGTTCAAGTACATTTTGGCATCGTAGTTCATTGTAACATTTAAACAGTTTTTGACTGAAAACAAAAACATTACATTTTTGCAGATGATGGGTCTGGGGTCTAAAAGACAAGTTCCAAAAAATAACAATTTGTACATTTAACTGACACACAAACCCAGGACCACAGTCAAAAGCTTGGCATGAACTGAGTCTACTCACAGTTGATACTGAACCCTCTCATGCTCAGAGACGGTCGCTGTGTTCTGGCCATGGCTGATCACATGATTTTTGTTGGTTTTAAAATCCAGCGATGGTCTGGACTGTCTTTGGAGCTCAAGCACACATTTGCAGCCAGTTTCACAAAAAGCGTACAGCAGCTTAACATGGGACCAGCTTTATTTGACTTGACTGCATAACTGCAGGGAGAGAGTAATTGGATAAAGAAGACAGAGTGAGTGAAAAGAGGGTAGAGATTTGAGATGCCACAACCCCTCCAGGTGTAATCAAGTGGAAGTCAGTGCAGCGCCGAGAAGTCAAAGTCTGCAAAGAACTCCTGCTGCTCAGCCGTGAGGAAGAACTGCTTCTGCGGAGGGGTCAGGATGGGCTTCAGGCGTGTGAACTCCTCGTCAAAGTTACTGACATCCGCCGGGGCTTTAATTGACGGCAGGAAAGGAGGTTTGACTCTTTTGGCCAACAGTGCTTCCCAGTCTATGCCCTGCAGAGAGCAAAAGGGAATAGTGTTCTTTTAAAAGAGAAGTCTTTAAAGGGATAGCTCACCCCAAAATGAACATTGTCATTATTTATTGACCCTCCTTTTGTTCCTAACCAATATGACTTTCATTCTTCCGTCAAAGACACAGGAGATGTAAGGCAGAATGACAGCCTCATTCACTTTTACTTTTAATGCATCTTTTTTTCATACAATAAAATAAATGAATAGTGTTTAAGGGGTTATCTGTGTAAACATGCACTAGACAGATGTCTTTGACTTCGACTCTCACTGTTTTTTAGTGTCTCACACAAGAGCGCCACGTTGTAAGACAAAGTGTCAAATTAAAAGAGCATCTTGAGAAACCTGCGTTTTGTTCCATTCATTGTGCTGCGTCTAGCATTTTTTTTTTGCGCAATAACCCTTTCGGTCTAAACGGCCCCTAAGGCCACGTTGAAACTACATTCATTTCACTACGTTTACGCCTCTCATCCACACTGAGGCTGACATTCTGCTAACATCTCCTTTAGTGTTCCATGCATGGTCACATGGGTTTGTAACTAGTTTTTTTCTGATTAACAGTTTTTATTGATTCATACAATTGACAAAGAAAAGCAAACCATATATTCACAGAATCATTATTACCACTCCCAATCCCCAACCCCACCCTGACCCTCAACAAACATCCCTGTGGTCTCACATGTGTATCCACAAAAAAATAAAAAAAATAATAATAACACACATATAAAACTATACTTCTCTCTCCACTGCCCCTCCCCAAGAGCCCTCCAAGAAGGCCAAATAGCTGCCCCATTTTCTATCAAATTAATCTAATTTCCCCAGCCTTCTACATGACAAGATATGGATTTTTTAATGGCCGATGCCGATATCCAGAGAGCAGTGTGGCCGATAGGCCGATACAAAGCCGATATATCACACAATTTAATATAGTAAATAACATACACACAAAATTGCTAAAAAATAAACTCTTATTTAGCACTATATTTACTCAATTTCACACAAAACTTTAACTTTGTAAAAAAGAATCTAAAAAACAATATTGTATTTTAAATAGTAGATAGCAGTTTCTTCTGATTTCTGTTTAATCATAAAATATTAATAATTAATTTGCCTGATAATTAACGCTGACTACCACCCCTGGAATCGCGAGATCGAATCCAGGGCATGCTGAGTGACTCCAGCCAAATCCCCTAAGCAACCAAATTGGCCGGGTTGCTAGGGAGGGTAGAGTCACATGGCGTAACCTCCTCGTGGTCGCTATAATATGGTTCTCGCTCTGTTGGGTGCATGGTGAGTTGTGCTTGGATGCCGCGGAGAATAGCGCGAAGCCTCCACATGCGCTATGTCTCTGCGGTAACACGCTCAACAAGCCACGTAATAAAATACGCGGACTGACGGTCTCGGACGCAGAGGCAAATGAGATTCATCCTCCGCCACCCGGATTGAGGTGAGTCACTACGCCACCACGAGGACATAGAAAGCATTGGGATTGGGCATTCCAAATTGGGGAGAATAAATAAATAAATAAATAAAATAATTTATTTGCCCATGAAGAAATTGTTAATATATTAGGAAGAAGGAAATAACAGTACACACAGTAGTCCAGCAACCATGTATGGCATGTGCGCATTATCAATCACATTTTCTAAAAAAATACAGAATCAAATCAATTCCACATACAGTGTATAGTGAATATGACATTTACTTATAGCACACGTGAATCGTTTTTACTTGCATTCACGTGCTCCGCAATCTCCTGACAGTTTAAACGGCCTAGATCGACTGCTTGGATTGTCACAGAGTGACCATCATGATTTGTGAATCAGAGGAACTTTTGATCCTGATCCTGAAGTTTTGATACTGGCTGATGGAATACATGCTTCAGAGGAAGATATAAGATGAGCGCTTAAAGGGAAAAAAAACGCTGGATTTTCGTAAGGTTTGTGATTTACATCTGTTTAAACCAGATATTTGCAGATGATATTGTAACATTTGCAGATGGCAGGCTTTCCCCCACTTCTCTAGAGCTGGGGAGGGGGACAAGGGGAGAAAAATAAAAAATAAAAATCGGAGAGGGAAAGAGCGAGGCGGAGCGACAGTAAGAGAGAGAGAGAGAGAGAGAGAGAGAGAAAAATTGCTCGCCGGTTCACAGACACGCCGTCGCCCGTTCCTCGACCACTTCTCCACCCTCTGGCAGACGACAGCCACTCCTCCCCGGGCGGACAGCAGCAAGTCCTCCAACCCCTGGCAGATGGAATGCCCCACCACGTTCCGGCGGCCGGTTGCGAGCCCCTCAGCCGTTGACAGAGGCTCCACCGCTTCAGGCGGCCAGCAGCGAGCCCCTCCTCCCCTCGCGGATGGCGGCCATTCCTCTGCGTCCAGGCGGCCAGCAGTGACTCCTCCGTTCCCTGGCAGACGGCCGTGGCTGCTCCTTTGGGTGGACGGCAGTGGTGAGGATTCCACGACAGCGCATCCCACCTCCTTCCCGGGTTGCGGAACCAATGTAACAGGGTTCAAATGGGCAAGGAGGCGGTGGGAACCGGACGAAGCATCAAAGTAATATTTTAATGAAAACAAAACACAAACACACACACAGCAACTACGTGTGGCTCTCTCTCTCCCGAACTGCCACATCCGGATGCATTTATCCCTCTCCTCGGCTGATTAGCCCGATTGGGGGCCGGCCATGCGTAGTCACGGTCCCACCCTCCTCCTCGTCACAGGTATATAATAGAAGTTTTGTTGATATTTGCCTTTTATCATTAGAAAAGAAAGTAAAAAGTGACAGGGAACTGCTAAGGAGAGGCTGATAGAACACGTGCTTTAGAGGTAAATAAATGAGCGCTCCACAGGGCGCTGAATCTGCTCAAGTTGTGTGAGGCAGGTTTATTACATCTGTTTAAACAAGATATGTGCATATTTGCAGACAGTACATGATATTATTATCATATTATTATATGATTTTATCATTAGACAAAAAGTTACAGGGAACTTGATGATAGAGAGGGAGAATGAAACAGGCGAGCACTTTAACATAATGAGCTCAAATGCGTCTGCCGTGGCTCTGATATGCGGACCATTTAAATGAGACTGTGTTGCACACCGGTCTATTATTTTAGAAACACAATGGCACGTAACAACAAATGAACCGTGACTGGTCGTTTACATGTCTCAGTTGCTTTACATGTAAGCAGGCAATTCTCAGCGCCCTCAAGAAACAAATCGGTCAAACGGGAAAATGTATCGCCCGATGCCGATAATTAAAAAATTCCGAATATCGGCCTCGGTGATATATCGGTCAACCATTATTTGTAACAATATGAGGGTGAGTAAATGATGACACAATTTTCATTTTTGGGCGAACAATCCCTTTAAGAAAACTTTGCATAGTCAGTCAAGATTAATTTGGTTATTAATGGTCACCTGGAAGAACCTGTGTCTCTTCACTTCAATGGCATCTTGCTCTCCTGCTCCTAGTCTTCTTTCAGGGTTCTTTTGCAGCAACTACAACAAGAAGATAAAGTAAGAAAATGAAATTAATTTTTTGAATATAACATTTTCATTACTTTTTCAGTCAAAGGAATGAGTTGTTACCTTTTGGATAATAGAGACTGACTCAGGGGACAAAAACCTTGGGTAACACACTTCATCATTCACTATGCTGTCAAACACCTCCTCCTCATTATCACCAGGGAACGGAGACTGGCAGCCACAAAGAAATACAAACACAAGCATGTTTACACAATTTTTAAATACGCATAAAATCAAATCAATCAATCAATCAGTGCCTCCTCCCATTTACCTGCATTAAACAGTTGAAACGAAATAGCTGTTAAGTACAGCTATACTGCATTATACTGCTCTACAAAACCAAACCTGAAACTGACAAGAATGTCTTCAACGGATGGTAGTGTGGCGCCATGCGAGGTTCGGACGTGTGAACAGCGAGCTCTGCGCACTTTGCTAGTTTTAATACTTTTTGTGTCATAAACCGGTGAGACTTGATACACCCTGATTCTTAGCTTTTCTAGGAAAACAAAATGTCAAAGAATTCAGAATCTTCGGGCTCTGGAGACATCAAAGACACTTACGTTCTCAAGACCCCGAGCAGCAGGCCAAAAGCCCAGGAGGCAATTTGGATAGTGAGGTGAAGGAAATTCGGCGACAACTGATGTATGTGTCAGCAATGCTGACTTGCTGTAATACGTCGATCGATCACTGCCATGGAGACAAAATTCACTGAGATGGTTACAAGAGTGCCGGATGTTGAGAAACGGATCGATTATCAGGAGTCATCGGAAAGGGAATTAGCTGCTAAAACTCTAGTGACCAAGATGGGCTTGGAATGCGTTTGGAAAAAGAATCATGGAAGATATGGAGAATCGTAACCAACAGACTTACATCCGAATTGTTGGAATTCCTGAGTGAGCAGAGGGTCAGAATATGGTGGAATTTCTGGACGGGCTCTTTCAGAGTCTGCTCGACATAACAGGCTATACGCTGGAAATCGAGTGAGCTCATAGAGTTTTGGCCTGGCGATCCGCTGGGGGAGACAGGCCCCGATCATTTCTGGCCAGATTTCTGAGATCATCCGATAAAGATCTTGTGTTACGCGAGGCGAGGAGTAAAGGAAGGCTTTCTTGGAAGAACCACAACATTTTCTTGTTCCCAGACTTTGCAAATTCGATGAGAGAAACATGAACGATTCAAGGAATGCAAGAAACTCTTACATCAACGGAAGGTTGCTTTTGCACTGATGTTCCTGGCCAAATTGAGAATAGATGCTAAGGATGGCTGCAAAATATTTACATGTCCCCAACAATCATTGTCCTCCATAAAGTCAATGGAGTGAGTAAGTCATTGTGTGATACTCACTTTGCAGCTGAGTGGGCCTGACTCACTGAACATTCACTTGACCGTTTGAGGAAACTGGGTGCCTTTTTTGTTTCTTTTGGTGCTGGTTCCGCCTAACGGCTGGAGTTTGTTTTGTGTAGTAACACTCCTTCGGGACAGTGTTGTGGATGAATCTGCAAGTTCTTTGTGCTTATGCCTTCTATTGGTTGGAGTTTGTTTTGTGGAGTATTTCTTGCAGGACATTGGAGTGATTAGGACATTTGTTGCACTCATGTATCAGCCGCCTCACTGAACATTCGTTTGACTACCTGAGGAAACTGAACGCCTTTTTTTTTGCTGGTTCCGGCAGCGGCTGAAGCTTGTTTTGTGGAGGAACACACCTTCTGGACAGTTATGTGGATGAATCTACACGTTCTTTGTGTTTATCCCGCCTATTGGCTGGAGTTTGTTTTATAGATTTTCTTCTGTTATGTAATTGTCTCACATAATTTGTATAGAAACACCGGACTTGAGCAATCTGACGGAAAAGTTGTTGCGGGTGCTCTCGTAGGCGTACATGGACTGTTTGAATTTTGAGGTATGGACACCGGTTGGCGCTATCATGCGCTGGGTTAATGCGCACATTTTTCTTTTTTGTTTGGTTCTGGGGGAAGTTCGGGGTTTGACTGTTGCACTAATGTTAGAATGTGGTCTTTATAATTTTGTTTTTGACACACAATCTATTTTTTCTAATATGTCAAAATGTCAAATGTTAGTATGAGTGGATTGTCTCTCTCCACGTGGAATGTGAATGGGTTGGGGCATCCCATAAAAAGAAGGAAGGTTATTTATTTTCTTAAACGTAAGAAATATGATAGTGTTTCTTCAAGAAACGCATCTTTCCCCGCAGGAAGCTGAAAAATTTGGGAAAATATGGGGTGGGCATGTTTTCTTTAGTGCTAGCTCAATTAAGAGCAGGGGAGTCATTACATTGATAAGTAAACATCTACAATTCAAATGTCTCAAACAGAGTAGAGAAAATTAGGAAGAGCCATTATTGTTTTAGCAGAAATTCAGGGGCAAAGGTTGATTTTGGCTAATATTTACACACCTAACACTGATGATCAGGGCTTTTTTATAGATCTTGAAGGGATGTTGCAAGGTGCTGGCGCCACTCATGATATAATATTGGGAGGAGACTTTAATCTATTGATGGACTCAGTCCTTGATCATAGTGAAGCAAAAGTGTGTAAGTCCCCTAGAGCAACATTGACGCTTCACGGGACGTGTAAAAAATCTTGGTCTTACAGATATTTGGAGACTTTTGAACCCATCCAGCAGGGACTATACCGTCTTTTCATAGGTCCATAGATTTATTCTAGAATAGATTTTTTTTTTATATCTAAGTCCCTCATTTCATCTGTTGTTGACTGCTCAATTGGAAACATCTTATTCTCAGATCACGCCCTGGTGAGTTTATTGGTGTTGCCACATACGGAGAAAAAGAAATCATATAGCGCTTTAATGTATCCCTTTTGCAAAATCCTGAATTCCATCAAATGATAAAGTCTGAAATTAATATTTATATGGACACCAACTGGTCCGCAGTATCCTCTGTGGGCATGGCTTGGGATGCACTTAAGGTGGTTCTAAGGGGTCGGATCATACAGTATGCCTCATTCATCAAAAAAACCAAAGCATGAGAATTCATGGAGTTGGAATGGAATATTGAAAGTGCTGAGGCAGAGCTGAAGCGCCGAATGTCGTCTGATGGCCTCAGAGTATTGACCCGACTGAAATATATATAATACTATTTTGTCACGGAAGGTGGAGTTTTGGCTATTCAGGGCAAGACAGTCATACTTTGAGTCGGGGGACAAAGCAGGGAAGCTTTTGGCTAGATATATAAAGCAGAGAGAGTCTTTTTCTACCATTCCCTCAGTGAAATCTGCTGGTGGTGAAATTTTTACCTCGACCACCGTTATTAATAATGCTTTTAAAGAATTCTATCTTGATCTCTATAGTTCCACGTCTTCGTCTACTGATGAAAATATTAGAAACTTTGTGGAACCATTAGAACTCCCTAAACTGACAAATGAGCAAAAAAATTATCTTGATTCTGAGATAACCTTGGAGGGGCTTGTCAAGGTAATTAAGGCCTTGCCTACAGGCAAGGCTCCGGGGCCAGATGGCTTTGCTGCTGAGTTTTTTAGATCTTATGCTACAGAATTTGCTCCACTTTTGCTAGAAGTTTAAATGGAATCATTAAAGAATGGAAAGCTTCCGCCAACCATGACACAAGCCCGGATCAGTCTGATTCTTAAAAAGGACAAAGATCCAAGCGAGTGTAAGAGTTACTGTCCAATTTCCCTGATCCAGCTAGACGTTAAAATATTGCCAAAACTTTTGGCTAACCAATTACAGTTGTGCTCAAAAGTTTGCATACCCTGGCATAAATTGTGAAATTTTGGCATTGATTTTTAAAAATATGACTGATCATGCAAAAAAAACTGTCTTTTATTTAAGGATAGTGATCATATGAAGCCATTTATTATCACATAGTTGTTTGGCTCCTTTTTAAATCATAATGATAACAGAAATCACCCAAATGGCCCTGATCAAAAGTTTACATACCCTTGAATGTTTGGCATTGTTACAGACACACAAGGTGACACACACAGGTTTAAATGGCAATTAAAGGTTAATTTTTTAAAATTGCAATTAGTGTCTGTGTATAAATAGTCAGTGAGTTTGTTATCTCTCACATGGATGCACTGAGCAGGCTAGATACTGAGCTATGGGGAGCAGAAAAGAACTGTCAAAAGACCTGTGTAACAAGGTAATGGAACTTTATAAAGATGGAAAAGGATATAAAAAGATATCCAAAGCCTTGAAAATGCCAGTCAGTACTTTTCAATCACTTATTAAGAAGTGGAAAATTCGGGGCTCTCTTGATACCAAGCCAAGTTCAGGTAGACCAAGAAAAATTTCAGCCACAACTGCCAGAAGAATTGTTCGGGATACAAAGAAAAATCCACAGGTAACCTCAGGAAAAATACAGGCTGCTCTGGAAAAAGACGATGTGGTTGTTTCAAGGAGCACAGTACGACGATACTTGAAGAAAAATGAGCTGCATGGTCGAGTTGCCAGAAAGAAGCCAATGCCACAAAAAAGACCGGTTACAATATGCCCGACAACACCTTGACACGCCTCACAGCTTCCGGCACACTGTAATTTGGAGTGACGAGACCAAAATAGAGCTTTATGGTCACAACCATAAATGCTATGTTTGGAGAGGGGTCAACAAGTATTGTGCTCCTTGAAACAACCACACCGTCTTTTTCCATTGCAGCCTGCATTTCTCTTGAAAATCTCCTGTATTTGCAAGTTCAGTCATATTTTCAAAATCAATGCCAAAATTTCACAATTTCTGCAAGGGTATGCAAACTTTTGAGCACAACTGTAAGTAAAGTTATGACTTATTCTTATCTCTTCTACATATTTATCAGGTGGGGTTTATTCGAGGCCATAGCTCTTCTGATAACATTAGGCATTTCATCAATATCATGTGGTCAGTGGCTAATGATCAGACTCCGGTTGCTACCATCTCACTTGACGCCGAAAAGGCGTTTGATATGGTAGAATGGGATTATCTTTTTAAGATTTTGGAAATGTACAGATTTGGGAGTATGTTTATTGGATGGATTAAGTTATTTTATAGACACCCGGTAGCGGCGGTACAAACAAATGGATTAATTTCAGATTACTTTACTCTGGATAGGGGCACCCGGCAGGGTTGCCCTCTTTCCCCATTATTGTTCTGTCTTGCCCTGGAACCATTAGCAGCCGCGATAAGGAGGAGGATGATTTTCCAAGGGTGATGGCGGGAGGTGTGGCGCATAAGCTTCTGCTTTACGCAGATGACATTTTATTATTTGTCTCCGACCCTTCTAGATCTACGCCTTTGTAAGGCTGGCACCAGAATGTCTACAACCAAAAGGCGCCATTTCCGGTAAAAGTCAAAGAACTCTGCGAGAATCAACGTCATAGAACTCTCTCACAAAAGCTGAAATCTACACCTGAATATCACCACAGTGTGATAAATTGCAAATCACCTTGCTGCCCCCCCTTCTCTCTCCCCCTTCTCACCTTCATCAGCTCTGGACCAACACAAAAGACACAAGATTTATATGTAAAAATATAACAAATACCATGAAAACAAAGAATGCAACTGTATGTGTTTGATATCATTTAAGAGGTCTCTGTGCGACTGGTATAGTGGTCTCTTTCCCATGTTGATAAAACCAATGGTAACAAAGTTATAAGGTCTTTGCCAAATACTGCATAATTCTGGAGGTGTCTCCCCCTCCTTGACCTACAATTGAAATTATCTCCTGTATGTTAACAAGGTTAAACCACAGGAAGTGAAGAACCCATTCACCCCAAATCCTCATTGTTCAAAGGACAATACCATTTGGTACACAATGTTTATTCTGTCTAGATATTTAAGAAAGTTGGCATGAAGCTCTGGGAATCTGTATGCAGATCTCCCATGCTGTACCGCTGCATGTAGTTTTGTCAGGTATGTTTCTTTGACTTGTCTTTTATTTTTAGTAATGCTTGTTTATTCTGATCATGTGAAATTGGCTTTGATTTGAATTTCTGCAACAATGTTTTATTTCCTACCTGACAAATAAATTGTTATTATTTGATTTATTCTGAATTCCTCTGAAATCATTACTGGAGCTTTAATATAGGAGGAAGCCATTTAAAGACTCTCAGTTTGAATTTAAACCACTCAGGACAACCAGGTAGGACAACCACCTAGGACAACCAGGTAGGACAACCACCTAGGACAGCCAGGTAGGATTTGAATTTCAATAGACCAGGGTAGACCATACTGGAGCTTTAATATAGGAGAAACCACTCAGGACAACAAGGTAGGAGAAAGCCATTTAAAGACTCTCAGTCACTGCTCACCGCCCGTCTTAGCAAGTTGTATGTACGTATGTACTAAGCAGCAATATCGTCTGGTTATGAGAAAAGCCAAACCAGACGATATTAGTTAACCCTACAACCGCTGACTAAGAACGGAACTGGCCATCCATTTTCGGGAGGTTTACGTAATTTAATAACGGCCGGCGTAAGTCTCCAAAGATCAAAAGGACAATGAATAGAAGAGGATTTAGAGTAATCAATAACCTAAAAATGTTAAATTAAAAGAATGATCAGAAATTAATTAGAGCTTAAATATAAATTAGAGGTCAATTTAAAATTGGAGTCAGATTAATATAAAATTGGAGTCAGATAAAATGAATAACAGAATTAAATGTGTGAATTAACAATAATTGATTTACTTCAGCGCTCAGAAAAGACAGAACAACGCAGAGACCTTCAAGGGCAATTTATTGAAGTTCCACTCCGGAATGGATATGAAAATTATCCATAACCTTCTTTTTTACACCTTGCCTCCACAGAATTATTAATTCCTTTTCTAAGTTCTCAGGATACACAGTTAATTGGTCAATCCGAAGATTTGTCTCTGACAGCGTACTGCCCGATAACGGCTTTTCAGCCGGGCACCTTCCAGTGGCCCATACAGGGCATTAAGTATTTGGGTATTTTATTCCAAGCAAATTTGTGTTATTTAGTTAGTTAATTTTGACCCTTTAATAAAAAGGTTTTCGAGCGATGTGGGCAGTTGGGCTTCATTACATTTATCTATGATTGGGAAGGTTAATATTTTTAAAATGAATTGTACTCCAAAATTCAACTACCTGCTACAGTCTCTCCCTAAAGATGTGCCCCTCTCTTATTTCAAGCAATTTGATAGCATAGCGAAGTCCTTCATTTGGAATGGTAAACGTCCCAGATTACATTTCAGTAAGCTGCATAGGCCGATTAACAAAGGTGGGTTAGGCCTGCCTAAGATTTTGTTTTATTTTTATGTGATCGTTCTCAGACATCTGGCTCATTGGACGCTTCCACCTGAGAGAGCCCCTCCCTGGTTTTGTATTAAACAGGAAGTTCTTGCGCCTATTTTGCCATTACAAAGCCTTTCTATCAAACTAACCAGAGAAGTTAAATTACACCCTGTTATCGCGCATTTGCACTCGGTATGGACAAGTATCCAGAGTGTTTAATTTGGTCTCGAGCATATGGCTGAACCCATAATTATGTATTAATAAGTCCCCTTTCTGCTGGACAGAGTGGATTGTGAGGGGGGTTACTACACTCGGTGACTTATATGAGAGCGGAATGTAGAGATCCTTTGAAAATTTGGTTCAACATTTTGGGATTCCCAGGTCTCAGTTCTTTAGGTATTTACAGCTGCACCACCTGCTCTGTACTATTTTTGGGAGTAGCATACACCCCCCTAAAACGGCAGACACTCTGGGAGGGGTGATTACTGCTTTTGGAAAAGGTCATGGCATCAGTGTATTACTCCCTGCTAATTCAGAGTCTGGGGAACGGAGCTTTAACTTCTGAAAAGAGATTATGGGAGAAAGATTTAAACTTGGTATTGGAGGAGGGAGAGTGGCTAGGATTCTAAAAAATGTCAAGTCTGCATCTAGAGATGCAAGGGTGCGCCTTATGCAATTTTAAGATTTTACATCGATTCTATTGGACCCCCTCTAGATTGTATAGGCTTGGTCTTAAAGACACACCCACCTGCTGGTGATGCCAATCAGAGTATGGAGACATAACCCATGTCTTTTGGTGGTGTGTTAAGATCCAGGAGTTTTGGTTGAAGGTTCAGAGTTTTGTGTGTGACGTACTGGGCACTCGTGTTTCATTTAGCCCCAGACTCTGTATTTTGGGTGGTGGGGCGGTCATCGATGTAGAGAATAGACTCATAAAGAGTTGGGTCCTAACCAGTGTCATGATTGCCAGGCAGATAGTTTTAAGGGGATGGAGGTCAGCTGGAGCACCCTCATTTCAGGAGTGGTGCTCAGAGATGGGGAGGGTGGCGGCCTTTGAAGAAGGGTAATTTAGAAGACTGGGGAAACTGAACTTGTTTGTGGGGAAATGGGGCAGATATCTGGCGTTTCTGGATGTGTGATTATTATTATTATTTTTATTTTTTGTGTGTGTGTCTATAATCATGTATGACCACTGGGATGTTGTTGGGGGCCAGGGTGGGGTTGGGGATTGGGAGGGGTAAAAATGGGGGTTAATTGTTGATTCTGTGTATATATGTTTTGTTTTTCTGTGTTCAATATGTGAATCAATAAAAAAAAAAATTGTTAATCAGGAAAAAGAATGGCTTCAGTGTTTTTTGCTTGTACAGCCAAATTTGGATTATAAAATTGTCTCACTAAATTTTCTCTAAATCTAAGCATAGTTGAACCAAACCCATCTGTCATAGGACAGATCGCAGTCTAAGAGACCCCAGTTTAGTTATAACAAATTTTTGAGTAAATGCGCAGTTAAAAAGAATATTCTGGGTTCAAT
Source organism: Myxocyprinus asiaticus (assembly GCF_019703515.2). NCBI lineage: Eukaryota > Metazoa > Chordata > Actinopteri > Cypriniformes > Catostomidae > Myxocyprinus > Myxocyprinus asiaticus. The sequence continues at coordinate 38,338,644 of NC_059347.1, read as the reverse complement.
ATAAGTTAAGCTAAGTTGACCGTATTTGTAGCATAATATTGATTACCACAAACATGTATTTCCACTCGTCCCTCCTCTTCTTTCAAAAAGCAGAAATCTGTGTTCCAGTGAGGCACTTACAATGGACGTGAATGGGGGCCAATTTTTGAATGTTAAAATACTCACTGTTTCAAAAGTATAGCCACAAGACCTAAACAATATGTGTTAACATGATTTTAGTGTTATAAAATCACTTACTAACATTTTGTGTTAGTTATAGCCAATTTTACAACTTTATTGCCATGACAATATGGTCAACAAAACCTAAAATCCTAAAATGACTGTAAAAATGATGATTTAAACAATTTACAGCTCAAATAATACATGTGTTTTAACAGAAGAATTAAATGTAAGTGCTTTTATAAAATTATAAGCTTCACATTTCTGCTTTTAAACCCTCCAAAAATTTACCACATTCACTTCCATTGTAAGTGCCTCACTGTAACCTCTATATTTGCTTTTTTTAAAGGAGGGATGATTTGAAATAAATTTTTGTGGTAGTCAATATTATGCCACAAATACTGTTGATTGAACTTAAATTGTATTGAACCCGGCAACATTCCTTTTGCCTGTGAAGGACCATATAATTCTCCCTTATTCATTACCTCATTATAATAATTTCTCAAATAAACATACAGATTTTATCCTACACAAACACAACTGATTTTAAATGGTGTGGTATAATAGAGCTTATGGCCCCAAGTTAGTAATACCATACTGAGTCTGAGGACTAACCTCTCCCACTAGCATCTCATAGATGAGCACACCCAGACCCCACCAGTCCACTGCACGGGTATAATTGTTGTCTGTCAAAACCTCTGGGGCCAGGAACTCTGGGGTGCCACAAAAGGTTGATGTACGATCACCATGTCCCATACCTGAATTGTGAAAAGACTTCAGGGACTCTCTGCTTAAATACTGTAATTTAAGGAGAACTGCAGAAATTTCCACACAGGAGAGAAAATAAAATCTCACAAACAGTATTTTGAATGTACCTTCTTTACAGAGTCCAAAATCTGCAATTCTCACAAAGCCATCAGAATCCAGCAACAGATTGTCAAGCTTTAGGTCCCTACAAAGAAGGAAAGAGAGAAATTATTTCACAAATGCACATGATAGCATTTTTAGTTTAAATAGAATAAGAGTGCAATACCTATACACAATTTTGTTCTGGTGCAGAAACTCCAGGCCCAGTAATACACAGGCACTATAAAACCTGACAGAAAAAAAAACATTCAGTTTACAGTCACAGCGAGAGCAATGTGTTAATGCAAAAATATCCATTAAGAGGGTGAGTCTGAGAATGTGTAAACATCTCATGTGAACAAGTGTAGCACTTGTGTAAATACATATGTAAACATTCTTTATTAAAAGGGAGAGTGGCTGTGTATGTGTACCTAGACTGTCGTTCAGAGAAGATGCTGCTGTGGATGTGGGTCATCAGGTCTCCTCCAGGTGAATACTCCATCACAAAGCACACATGGTCAGGCGTCTGGAAGCACCCATACAGGTTCACCAGGAAGGGATGGCGGGATGCATTAATGGTCTCAAAAATTCTCTTTTCACACATTAAGCTATGAAAGATAAAATTAAGTCACAATATAATACAAGTCCAAATAAAGCTGGGAGTATAAACGAAATATTAACTTTAATTTGTCCATGTAATCTAAAACAATTTTATATTTGCATCTTCATCCATACAGCATTTGCACTGAATAAATGTTCAAGTCAGTTAAAGGGCTAGTTCACCCAAAAATGAAAGTTTACTCACCCTCATGTTGTTTCAAACCCATATGACTTTTTCTGTTGTGTAACAACAATGCAATATGATATGCATTATGTTTGGGACTGACAGCCTCAGTCACTTTCATTTTATGGAAAAAAAGAGCAATGTCAATTTCTCCTTTTGTGTTCCACAGAAGTCTGTCATGCAGGTCTTGAACAATATTCCCCTACTCACTCAAATTTGTCTCTTTAACCATATATTATGAGAATTTTCTCATTTGGGTGAACAAACCCTTTCAGAGTTAAGATTATCTAAATCCTGTCTATAATCAAACTTCAGTAAATATAACAGAAATTTGTGAAAGATGCAAATATTTAAAAGCCCTAAAATATTTACATCTGTGAAAGCACCAATTCATGAAGAAATTTGCAATGTACAGGAAGGCATTCCTGACATATGGTTACAGAACATCACCTGTCTACTTCATCCCGGGTCACAACATCCCCTTTCTTTAGGGCTTTGATGGCATACAGTTTCCCAGTCCTCTTGAATTCAGCCAGCAGGACCTTAAATGAGAGACAACAATGACATTGAGACAATGGCACCATCCAGAATGATCTGATTACAGTGGAAAAGGACAACTGCAGGCTTACCTTTCCAAAGTGCCCTCTTCCTAAAACAGAAATGCAGTTGAAGTCTTCCATCTGCATTCCCTCTTTCCTCCTGTGAAACAGAATATAAACAACAGACAGTGAGATAAGCACATCTATAGGAGAGAGAGGGATTGTGGGAGTGAGGGTAAATGACTTTGAAATCCACACAGCAGAACTAAGTACTTACACTATAAGAACCTATAATCATGTTGCCAGTACAGAGCATTCTCACATCACATTTTAAAGCATCAAAATCATGCATGTAAACAAACTGGCCTTATCTAAGAGCTCCTTCAAATTGTATCCTCCAAAAGTATATGGGCACATTTTATATTGAAGTATACATTTTGCCTGTCACAATATAATAAGTCTGATTGCTTAGAAAAGTAAAAAAATAAAAAAGCACAACTCTCCTCAACAAATCGCATGGTTTGAGATATAGTTAATCAAAATGTAATACTTATGATTACAAACTTTTCAACACCTCAAACCTTGACTATGAGCAGCAAGTGATGTTTGCTTTAGCAAGCACCATTAATAAATAATACAGTGACTTACTGAGGTGTAGGCTGGGCCACAGACCTGCCTTTAAGAACCTGGTCCTCAAAGGAATTCCCTCTGGCGGGAGTCTGGGAAACGAGTCCCAAAACACAATTACAACTTCAACTCTACCAAAGCAATAAAGAACTACAAATCAAGGCAAGTATTTTTCCACAATATGTTGTACTCACAGAAAGTGATGTGTCAGTCGTGGGGGTCTTTGCCAAGAGAAGGCGTAGGGGCTTGGCGGGACGGTCCTCACTGAAATTCAGTTTAACAACAGTCGAGTCTCTGTGTTAAACAGCCACAACAGAGAAAGAAAATCACTAATATTTTAGACAGAAACAAAACCTGGGATTAATGGGACAATCACCCAAAATAGAATATAGATACAGACATAGATTTTCCTCAGTCACATCTGGCTTGAATAAAACCCCAGGGACAACTGCGTATATCTCACCCAGAGGAAGGGGGTGTGGACACAGATGGAGGGGACATGGGCTCGGAGCCTGGCAGCGGAGGGCTCAGGGCGGTGACAGTGCTGTTGCAGGGAGGCAGCACGCTCATCATCAGACGCCCCCATGTGGCAAAATTTATATTCATCTGTGCTGCCCGCAGGAAATTCTTTCCTAAAAGATAAACATTAAGGGATAGTTCACCCAAAAATTAAAATTCTCACATTTACTCACCCTCAAACTATCCCAGAGGTATCTGACTTTCTTTCTTCTGCAGAACACAAATTATGATTTTCAAAAGAATATTTTAGCTCTGTTGGTCCATACAATGCAAGTGCATGGGTGCCAAAATTCTGACGCTCCAACAAGCACATAAAGGGAGCATAAAAGTAATCCATACGACTCCAGTGTTTTAATCAATATCTTCAGAAGTGATCTGATAGATGTGGGTGAGAAACAGATCAATATTTAAGTCCTTTTTTGTTAGAAATTCTTCTTCCTGCCCAGTAGGGGGTGATATGCATAAAGATTGTGAATCACCAAAAATACAATAAAATAAATGTGAAAGTTAAAGTGAAGACTGACTGAGCAGGGAGGAGAATTTACAGTAAAAAAGGACTTAAATATTGATCTGATTCTCACCCACACCTATCATTTCACTTTTGAAGACATTGATTTATCCACTGGAGTCTAATGGGTTGTGCATTTTTGGGTGAACTATTCCTTTAAAGGGGTCATGACATGCCTTTTTATTCTTTTAATATGTTCCTTGAGGTTCACTTATAATATTAGTAAAGTTTAAAAAAAAAACAAAAAAAAAAAACAGTTATATATTTGTAAAACATGATCATTTTCCACCCTCATTCTGACAGTCTATCAGAAATGCTTGGCTTTGGTGGTGCTTCTCCTTTAAGACTTGGCAGTAAATGCCTACTGTTGTGATTGGCTCTCTGCTCACCACTACTGGGCGGGGTTACGGAAGTGATAAGGTATAGAAGTTGTTGATGTGTTGTGGAGGTGGTCAGCTGCAAATGTCTACCACAGTGTGACATCACAATGTGGAGGAAGTAGAGAATGAGTCATTTTGGCAGCTTGGGCTAAACAAATGCTCTTTATGCAGTGAGGAGGATGTTTTGAATTCTGAAACTAGTTCAATGACCTCATATGTTAAAAGACCAAGGAAAATTTTCCGCGTCTCATCACCCCTTTAAATCTGGAAAATGTGTTAAACAAGCAATACAGAAGCATTACTTTGATACATCTTTCCTGAACACTGAAATCAGAGCAAATCTTGTTAATAGCTTCATAGATGTTTTCAGGGAAAACATTTAAATATTTTTCCCTTGATGACTCAGGGAAGCTATTGCTTAGAAACAATCCAAATATTATGAAACCAAGAAATTCTACACCATGATTAATATTCATGTCACTCCTACTATCCTCTTTATGAGAATGTGAAATGCCATGAGGATGAGAAAACACTGGAGAAAATGGAGGTCAAGCACACCTTTTTCTTTTGGGAAAATCCGTTTTTGTCTCTGTAGTTTAGGATGCCGCTCGATGACAGGGTTGATGAATCTCACCTGCAATCAAATAGTGCAATAAATAGCTGATTATATTTATTACGTTTTGAATCATTGATGCATACTGTAAACCAGCAGCTGTATACTGTAATAATGTTTTTGGCTCGGTGTTGTAACCTGATTTAACACAAGGAAAAGGGTGTTGAGAGGTTCTCACCTCTGTGAACAGCGTGCCCTGTGGCTCTAAGTAAAGGCACATGCCGTGGCGCTGGTTGTCTAGGAAGTCTTCTAAACGCAGGAACTTCACGGCACACAGAGATCTCCAGTCTTGCCAGTACACTGCAATCTCCAACTCACGAGACTACAGGGGTCAAAGTTTATGTGAGGGGCAAAAATAAAGAATAAGATATCAACAGTTCTTCCAGCACCTTAAGACCTCATTACTGACTTCACATTGACTGAATTCTGATTTATGTTCATTGGCAAAAAAGTGGATGTTAATTAAAATTCTATTAAATTGTGCATGTTAATTAAAATTCTATTAAAACTGAAACATGCATTTCATGATTGTAGCTATTAGTCAAAGGCTGTTTGTCCTTTTATGATTATCGCTTTGTGTATAACACCTGTTAGCTCTCTAATATGAATAGCTAAAACTGCCTAATACTGCCTAATAGAACATCTGCTGGCTCTGGGCCAGTACCCCATGTCAGCTACAAATTCATTCAGTCCTGAGGGGGAGATATCAGAATGTGCATACTGAAAAGCAATTCAAAACAACATAAATTAGGTCAAAAACAACCAAAGCCCTAAAAAACAGGTGCAGCAAATGCCTCTCCAATCAAACCGTTTGAGGAGATAAACACCAACAAGTGTAGCAGTTTTCCAAAAAAAAACTAAATAATTAATTAATAAAATAGTTCTCATTTTAGGCTGCTAAAGCTGAATCAGCCATCAAAGAGTTAGAGATTTACTTGTCCAGTATTCCAGCTATGTGTCTGTACCCAAGGGGTGAGCAAAAGATTACAGTAATATTGAGGGATTAGTTGTGGAGTAGTCGAGGTGGCTGATTGCGCTCTGGGAGTAAAGCAGTGTTAATGAAGGTGGGGAAAAGCCTGCAGCCAATGGCCATCACAGACACTTTCTATAAAACAGATGTGGCAGCTGTTGCATGGGCTGATTGACAATAATAAATTGCATGGTTTAAAGGCTCTCAGATCTTCAGCTAAGACATGGAATTGGGAGATTGTGACTTGCATTAAGCGTGAGCTCCTGATTTCACTAGATGTTTATGAAATATGCAGTAGAGATTGCTGGCACTGACCCGCTCGAGCTCAATGGTGAAGCTTTGATCCCAGGCCTCTTTACTCAGAGGCCGCCAATGTGTACGACCAACTATCTTGTTATCCACTTTCAATAAAGCGCTGATTTCAGCTGTGAGAACAAAAAAAACAACATAAAAAAAAACAACATGTAATCAAGAAGCAACTCTCTCACTGAAAACCATACAAAATTGAATACCTACATAACAATTCTTATTTAAAATGAATGGAGATTTCTCTTTTGATGCTCCAAAAATCACAGACAGTCAGCATAAATGTCATCCATACAACACCATCTGTTAAATTAATGACTTCTAAAGCAACACGATCGCTTTGGTGTGAAAAAGATAAATATTTAAGTACTTTTTTTTTTTTTTTTACTCTAAATCATGCTTCCAGTCAGAAGCGGTAAGCACGTGTGATGTAATCGCTTTGGCATTGGAAACTGACGGACGTGCGTCACAGCCAGAAGAGCAGTGCTGTTTGCAAGTGAGGTGGAGGAACACTGTACAGTAGCTTGGTTGGTTTTGGTTTAGATCTGTATTTGTATCTGTTTCTTTACTCACACTGGTGCGTTTGTGTGCTCATCCTGGATGTCTCAACCGAGTGGAGAACGTGAGAGTACCTCTGTATCATGGCAACACGAATACATCACACGAGAGACCGCTTGAACTCCACCCTCTCGTGAAGTTTCCTGGAAGCGATGATTTAGTGTTAAAAAGAACTTAAATATTGATCTTTTTCTCACCAAAAGAAATCCTATTGCTTTAGAAGACATTAATTTAACTGCTGGATTCGTATCGATGTCATTTATGCTGACTGTCTGTGATTTTCTGAGCTTCAAAAATTGGATCACCATCCACTTGCCTTGTAAGAACCTACTGGGCTAAGATATTTTTCTATTTTTCTTCAGATGTGTTCTGGTGAAGAAAGAAAGTCATACACACCTGGGATATCATGAGGGTGAGTAAATAATTAGAGAATTTTAATTTTTGGGTGAACTTTCCCATTAAGTTTGCTTTTTAAAACACAAAGACTCTACTATAGAACAAGAGTCTTCCACTAAAGTACATTCCGTTTCCCTATTTTAGATTCATCTTTTTAGATGAGACAGGAAAAGGCAGATTGCTCTTGAGATACTCACAGGAGAGCTCATCTGTCTTGGTGGTCTTGCCGTTGGTGCTGCGGGTGGAAAGTCCGGTTCTCATTCTCAGTGATTTGGACTCAGAGGGGCTCCCAGGGGCAGAGGAGATGTTGCTCACCCGACAGCGGCCTGGAACTGACTCCAGAAGGTCCTGACAACCCATCAGCCTGACCTCCAGTCGCCCTGAAAACATACAAAGGCTATACATAATCCAACAGCGATACTTATTCACAACATATTAAAACTTAAGGGTGTAATTTTCACCTATCCCAGCTTAATATGCAGAGACACCTATATCTAAGACATTTGTAGGTTAACTGTAAACACTGTGTCTCTGTGGCACTATAAAAATGTATTTTATTGTTTTGAGCAACCAGTCCAGCTCAAAAAAACAACATCGGGACTATCCGTTTGTTTGATCAATGGCAGATGGGGGCATCTTCAGAAGGTTGTTTGATAACAATGTTTATTTCTGCAATTCCAAAGAAGAAATTAAACAATTCCAGAAATTACACACTTCAGCTTTAATGAAGCCAACCTGCTCAAACACACATAAGACATCTAAAGCATGAGCAAAAATTTTAATAATTTGACAAATAACTCTTTACTGCACTACTACAATGCAAAGGCTTAATTTAATAAACACACCAGTGAAACATACTGTTATCCAACTTCCTTCACTAATTTACATGTTAGGGTGCAAGATCTATATTTAATGCAGGTGACATATGGAGTAAAAATTCCCAGACACCTTCAATCAATCAGAGTTCCATAGCCTTACTGCTATCTTGTAGTCATAGTCATTTCATCTGTGTCAGTACCTGTCAGGCTAGCTGGTTTGAAGAAAGAAGAAGATGCTGAAGATGAAGAGCGCAAGCGATCTCTCTGCAACCCAATGACAGGCGAGGAGCCCACTGTCAGCTCCTCTTTAATGGCAGCTCGTTTGGGATGGTCGTGTGGAAGTTCTCCAAGCCGCTGCTCCAGTGACACACGCAACAGATCCAGTTTCTGAGAGGACTCCTGCAAACGGGCTTGAGCCTGGACACAGATAAATATGCACAGAAACACACAAGAAGTTCAGTAAGCACAAATTGCTTTGAGAGTTATGATGTGTGCGACATTTAATGACTTAATTCAGGACCATGCCCATGTAACATGCAAAACACAAAGACTTTCTCATAATATACTGTACTGTGAGTTTGCAAAAAGGTGACTATTGAGAATTCTGATGAGAAATGTCAACAGCTGCTTCAAGAGCACCAAACTAAAGCAGGGTTGCTGCAGACTTTTTAAAACCAAATTTAAAAGACTTTAAGATCTTTTTCAAGACCTGAACAAATAAAATTAATACCATATCCCCATACCAAAACAAACCAACACAATCTCAAAATAAATCATGTATCACAGACTCTAAAACAGGCAGGGGCACACATTCAACATGGTCTTAACAATGCTTCTCAGTACAACAGGGTAGGGTATATGCAAGTTTAAAATATTCAAGACATGTTTTCCACATAGATACAAATTAAAATTGGTTTACGTGCCATTACATAAATAGATAAAATTAGAGGTCGGCCGCTATTGGATTGTGCTGGTTCAATAATGTGTTGAAAGAAAGCCAGTTAATCTGCCAATAGTTTTTTTTATTTTTTATTTGTAACCTATATTAAACGTTTAAAGGGGCATTCAGTAGACCTCAGTGAAGTTGGCACCCCATATAATTAAATCATTACCAAATCTATATCATTTGTTTGTGCTAAATGAACGTTTGTGCTGGTTTGGTATCTGAGATACTATTCATAATTTTTTGGGCTGTGTGACGTCACTTTACACCCCATGAGGCCAAAATCACTCCAAACCGGTGTCGTTCGCTTGTGCTTGATTTGTGTCGTTAAAAGAAACACTGTAGCTATTTCCCTTCCTTAGATATAGCAAGAAACATTTCGGGAGCAGTGACGTCACTCTCCACCCCATGTTGTCTGAAATGCTCCAAACCAGTGCCGTTTGTTTGTGCTCGATTTGTGCCGGTAAAATTAATCTATTTTCCTTCCTTAGAAATAACGGCTTGTATTCGGGAGCAGTGACGTCACTCTTCACCCTATGTGGTCCAAATCACTCCAAACCTGTGTCGTTTGTTTGTGCTCAATTTGTGCCATTAAAAGAAACATTATAACATATTCTTTTCTTTGTATTTAACAAGATAGCTTTTGGGAGCCGTGAAATCGCGCAAGCTAAACCCCATGTCAGTCACTCTCACCTGTCTCCATCGTTTGTGCTTGCTTCTGGTTTGTGCCATGTTTGGTAGAGTTTGAAGAGTGATTGACATGGAGTTTAGCCTGCGTGATTTCACGGCTCCTTGTTAAATACAAAGAAAGGAATATGTTATGATGTTTCTTTTAATGGCACAAACCGGCACAAATTGAGCACAAACAAACAATTTGGACTTCATGGGGTGGAGAGTGACGTCACTGCTCCCAAATACAAGCTGTTATTTCTATGGAAGGGAAATAGATACAAGATTAATTTTAACAGCACAAATCAAGCACAAACAAATGGCACCGGTTTGGAGCGATTTGGACCACATAGGGTGGAGAGTGACGTCACTGCTACCAAATACATGCTGTTATATATAAGGAAGGAAAATAGATAAATTAATTTAATGGCACAAAGCAGCACAAACTAATGGTATAGATTTGGTAATGATTTAATTATATGGGGTGCCAACTTCACTGAGGCATTCAGTAGCTCTCTAGCTAGCGTTAGCATTGATCTACTTCGTGTACTTTTAAGTACTGATGTGACAGTGGTGTTAGATGCTGTACTGCCATATATATATAAATTGCAATATCCAATTACATCGGCAACCCCTGGGCTGAAGGATCAGTGAATATTCTTGCTTTAGTGATTTTGCATTGAAAATTAAATTAACTTAAATCAAATACATTTCTAAATTCAAATTGAACTCCAAGCTAAACGAAAAAGCAATTAAAATAATGAAGTGATTAAAGAATAATATATATATATATATATATATATATATATATATATATATATATATATATATATATATATATATACACACACATACACACACACACACACACACACCTTTCCATTTAGCGTCAGCCAAGAATCAGTCTTAACATCATGGTGGAAAATTACTTACACAAATGAAGACATAAAAACAATTAAAAATGTAAAAATAATAAATTACAATGATGATAATAATCACTGAAATATAAAAAATGGTTCGAGGTGAACGTGTTTTTGTATTATTTTATGTTTTAATCACAGATATACAGGCTGCACAGTTGCATTCACAATGAACTGCTCTGTGGAAATAAAGTGAACTGAAATCAAAGCACCTCCTGAGCTGAGATGTCTGAGGTCGTTTGCAGCACTCATAGACGATACTGTTCTTGCAACCAAAAAAAAAAAAAATCACAAGACAGAAACAAAGAGTGAGAATCTTTTACATGCGCGTGTTCCACGAGACTGCACACCTCCGTATCAGCGCGTCATACATGTGTATAGACGGCTTTTCTGTCATCTGTTCTTAATAATATAATAAAGTGTTTCTTCAAGCATGTGTCTGTGTGTCTACGGGCAAATTATTTGTAATATTAATCTGATAATAATAGCCTAATAATAATAATAATAATAATAATAATAATTTAATACATGGGAAAACGAGCCAAATATCATCTTGACATCGTCAAAAGCATCAGCTATTGGCAATCACTCTGACCATCGTCGATCCCCGAGATCATCGTCTGTTGGCACAACCCTAAAGTAAATTTTTTTCTATAAATTAACAAAATGTTCAGACAGTCTTGCTGGTTTTTCCAACACATTCAGAATCATTACCGCTTTTTTCGCTGCGGCTTGCTTTGTGCGTGAGCTTGTAAAATTGATATTTTAAAGGCTCATTATTACGGTTTAGTATTTCTCTGTAATGTAGAACAGTGTTAGCGATGTTACTTATAACATTCTTTCTCAGCCCTGGAACTCAAACCATTCTCTGATGCCCCCCCAAAAAATATATTCAAGTAATTAAATTAATATCTTAAACGTGCGACTAGTCAACTAATGGCTTAAATTAACACCTACTAGTCGACTAGGAAAATCTTTGGCTGGGGGCAGCCCTACAGATCACTCTTCACTAAAACACAATTCATTTGTTAATGTGTAAAACTTTTTAAATTAGCCCCAAATTACTGAATGCACCTTTAACTTTAAAAGCACTTTAACTCTGAATACACTAGGGACTCTTATTTTGAAATGTTTTAAGACATTTTAAGACTTTAAGGATCCGTGGGAATCCTGTAAAGCAAATTTTTTTCAAATTAAACAAATGGTGAATCTTTGATAAATTACCATGGAGCACTGTATAGTCCACTGACACTCCATACATGCAGAGATCATCTAATGAACTTTCCCCTGATTCTAAACATGTCTTAACCCACTCTTCCATCTCAATGTGTCATACATGTCTGTTGGTTTCCCAATAGCCTTTACATTAATAGAAAGATGTAAGCACTTACCTCCGCTAAAGCACGCCTGTCCTGCACTTTGCGTACACTGAGCTGCTTTACCACATTTTTGGCACCTTCTGCTACAGCTGCTTCAATCCTCAGATGGTGCCTGAGCTCCTCCACCCGCAGCTCAAGAGGACTAATTGTCTCAGAGGGGCGACCTGCACAAAAACTACCTTTAGAACAAAAACAAATCAAGCTATCTTTCGACTGTCCTTGACCTAATGATTAGAGAGAACTTAGCTACCATCTACCAGGTCAATAGACTCTTCTGGGAATTTCTATAGCTACATTTTTTAACGGTGGAATGTGCTGAGGTTGCAAACATTCTTGTAAATTGTCCAAAAAAAATCCATAGTTATCATGATTTCCTACATGTTCTCCTTCCTCATAGAGACTACAAATTTTGCTCACCCTCTGGCTGTGTGGTCTCTCGCTCTCCCTCTCTGGTCTGGGTGACTTTGACGATCTGCATGCGGATCAGCTCGATTTTCGTCCTGCTATCCTGCAGCATCTGCTGGGCTGTGGACAACAACTTTCGGTCCTGGGGAGAGAAAACAGAGATGATCGAATGATAGTGACAAAGTGCCATTAGGAGATTAAAGAGCAAAGACATAGCCAGGGAAAAGAAAGATACAGGGAGTCTGGGACACTGAGAGAAAATGTTCAACACAAGAACAAGCTAAACTGTCCCAATAAAAGGAATTCCCATGAAAACCAACAGGTCAATAGAGCAGCAGTCTTAATTAAACACTTCTCACAGTCTCTACTCTTCTACTAATCATGAAAACCAGCTAGGGATACACCACACCCAAATATACCAACACAAATATACTAACACAAATAACGCAGACTGTTCAGTTTTCACCCTGGAGTAAGAGCAGGTATATCCTCAAGCACAGTAGCTTACATTATGCAAATGAAAGAGACATAAATTATTGCGACATCCCAATACGGGCTCTTACAAAGACTTTTTCCTCATGCGACCCCGTGTTCACATGCGTGGACATTGTATTTTGGCTTCGCTATATGCAATGCATACATTTAAATTAACTGATCTCAGTTCAGAAGACTCTGGGCTGTCAGCTTTCGACGTACAGCGGAGTTTGTCTTTGGGAGAAATGGCAACAAAACTCCATCTGGTAAGAAACCCCAATTATGTTTTTACATTGAAACCTGTCTGAAAAATATCTGAGTCTCTAGTTTCATCCGATATGCCATTTTCAAATTTGAGCGATTTATCGCGAAATGCCACGCTGCTAAACACAATGTACACTAATGTGTACTTTAGCGGTATTTTTCCTTGGAAGTTCTATATTTACTGTGCATTATCACATTGAGATCCAATGGGTTCATCCAAAAGCTGAAAAACGTTGCTTTTAGAGGCTTTATATGGCGTTAGGATGAAAATAATGTGCATTTCGAACTGTTCTGGGACCAGTGCAGACAGACAGCACACTGGAGGTTAAGTCATTCACTAAATAGGGAGCAAGGGAACATCCTATAGCTTTCCTATGCAGCTAAATGCATTCACTCCTAAAATCCGACCAAAAGTTCAATTTCAGGCTGCAGATGATGTTTGGACCTCTAAACATGTTTGGCGGACATGGGACAATGGTAATCAGTACTTAAATTCAGAATTAATAATGTATCATTTTATTTTAACATGGTTTGCAGTGATTGGATGATGCTGGCCATTACTTTGAATCAGAATTATTTGTGCTAATATCTGATTGGTAAAATGTTTCAGCGCTGGCTTTCACTTGTTTGTTTAACAGTGCAAAGAGAGAACATTGAAATTTTGTTGACAAAGCAGAAAAACATTGTAACATAAAAGTCAAATCAAGTAAATTTTTTTTTGCATGATTATTAGGTGCTACTAGTTTCAAATCAAAAAGCAAAATGGAAAACGCACACCGTCACGCTCGGGTCTCAGGAGGTAATAAGTCTTAGAGCAAACAACGCTGCAAACATGTGACCTGAAACCTGCAGAAAGAGTCATTCAGAAGGTAAAGGACGGAGGAAACAATACCGTCCACAGCGCTCTCCCCCTCTCAAAGCAGCTCAAGAGGTCATCTGTCATGTTTGGTGAACTTTCAGATGGCTGTATGACATCCCCTTGTTCATTTTTGACCCCCATCAGACATCACCTCCTGATGTGTTCTTCTCTCTGTCCTCAGACCTGCTCATGTTGATTTGTTTTTCCGACACTACACTTCAAACATTGCTGACCAGCATCCGAGAAAACATCCCATTCTTCCTTCTTATTGTTGTGCTGTCCTTGCATCCCACTTGCTCGCTCGCTACTCCCCGCCCCTTCTCACACTGGTTCTTTCTTCCTCTCTCTCTCTCTCCGTTTACAGATCTCCTTCCACAGGAGTTAGCTACCTCTATGCCTCTGCTGCTGCCTTGCCATCCCTGGCTGGCCCAAACCCGAATGCTTCAGCATTGGTCGGTGCAAAGTCACATGGGCTGCTGCTGTCGCCAGGCCCAGGACAGGAGAACCCAAATCAGTACCAAGCGTTTCCTCTTCAAACCACACACGCAAAAGGGGTTATGCTTGAGTGAATTTGTGTGTGTGTGTTCAGGTATATATGGTTTACGAGGACTATTCACTAGCACTATTCTAGATTATACACATGTAATTACGCTATAAATGTGGTTTATGAAGACACCTCAAGTGTCCTCATAAACCAAAAGGCTTAAAAAAACAATGTTTTTTTTATTTTTTTATGTAAAAATGCATTACGTTTTCTGTGAGGGTTAGGAGGGGTGTGTTATCAGTGCTCAGTATTCAAGCTGTCTGAATCCAGAACAGACATACATCACAGAGCTGCCAGAACACAGTGTTCTCAGGCAGACACAGCAGCATTATCGGAGCCCTGTCTGATAGAAATGCACAGGCTCTGAGAATAAGTGGCAGATACAATGACAGCTAGCTAGAGGTCATAGGACTGACACTCTTAAAGGGTTATAAAGTATGGGAGTCCCACAAATGTCATGGGGAACAGAGGGGGAGGGGACTCTGGTCCTTCTGTGCGTGTGTGTGTGTGTGTGTGTGTGTGTGTTATCCTTCATAGTCTTTGGAAGCAACCCAAACTTATATAAAAACCAACCCCAGCCCATCATTTTCTGTCACGTCCATTACGCAAGTTAATTTCCCCATCTAAACTTGGAGAAAAAAAAAAAAACTTGTTTAGACTGAACATTTTCTGATGTCTGGTCTCAATTTGCAGGGGTTTATGATCATAGCTGCAAGTGGTTTGATATATTGGTAATGAGTGCTTTATATGTTAAATTTAATGTCATGATTTCAATGCAATTGTCACTTCTGTAATGCTGGAATTGCTACTTAATCTATAAACACTGCATGGCTCCAAAAAAAAAAAAAAAAAGGCGCCGTTTGGATTTAAAGCAGTGTACTGAAGTTGCTTCAATTGGTCAGGTCTAAACTTAGCAACGTTATTAACGAAGTCAGCTGACTACCTGAATGTACTGAATGACCAGGTTATCCCATCACTGGATTTTTTTCTTCCCTGACGGCACCGGCATATTCCAGGATGACAATGTAAAGATTCATCGGGCTCAGATTGTGAAAGAGTGGTTCAGGGAGCATGAGGAATAATTTTTATACATGAATTGGCCACCACAGAGTCCTGACCTTAACCCCATTGAAAGTCTTTGGGATTTGCCGTTGAAGACTTTACAGAGTGGTTCGACTCTCCCGTCATCAATACAAGATCTCAGCCAAACTCTGGACGGACATTGTGTAAGGTTGTCGAAACAATGCCACGACGAGTGCGCACCGTAATCAAAGCTAAAAGCGGTCCAACAAAATATTAGAGTATGCTACTTTTGCTTTGGCCAGGCAGTGTATTAGCGGCTTTTAACATGCCAGCAACTGTTTTTATTGCCAACCATTTATTAGCTTCGATTTCTCTGGATTAATTAAGAAAAACCTAACTAACCTCAATAAAGTCCTGACGGTGAAAATCAGAAACATCCACCTTGTGCGTTCTCAACTCCAACATGCATGACACTGAAGCAGCAGTGGTGCCATCCAAGGAAAGGTTGAATGACACTAGTTTGGGTGATAAGTGCTTATCAAAAATGCACAGGACAGGGCATTCTCAATAAGATATTAACATCCCCCACTTCCCCTCTTATATTTTTTTTACGGATTTATACAATTCACATGGGTCACATTTTTATGTCAGAATGACCAGAATTCCAGATTAATCTGGAAAAATAACATCCCTATAAATGACATAAAGAAGTGATATAATAGGGACTGTAGGGGAACTTCTCACCTTGACAGAACTGTTGGTATAAGTCTGGATGATGTTTTCAGCTCCTTGTTTCACTTTGAGCTCCATGGTAAGCTGTTTCTTTAAGGTATGGACACGGCTGACCAGTGGTGATGCGGCCTCTTCCCAATGGCAGGGGTCTGGAGAGGTGGCATCATCTGAGAAAACAAGACCAAACAACTAATTATCAAAGTGGAATCAATTCTGCACTATATGAAGACATTAAGCATGCATATATTGCACAGCATTTTTATAAAAAAAAAAAAAAAAAAAAAAGTGTTTAACCCAGGTTTTTAAAACTAAAGCTGCACTATGGATTTAAGGTTTCCTCATTAAATAAAGGAAAATGTTAAACAGATCTGTCTAGCCATTCCTGATATTAAATCTTGTTCAAAGGACATAACATACAATAAGGCCACGGCTTTAAAGAATCTCAGTTTATATATTTACAAAGAAATACCCCACTAAAGTCCAGTCAAAACCCACTGTTAAGGGGAGAGAGCAAAACTGCTCAATAAGCAAAAGTTGTTTTGAGTTTATTTTCTGAACTGTTTTTAGCCTTAGTTTATTATATGCATCATTCAATTTCCAAAACAGATTCAAATTTCACTGTCTATTATCACAACAGTTTTAAAAAACACAGTGAAACTATGAGCTCACCATATCATGCCAAAGCAACGCCTCGCCCTTCCACTCTCACCTGTCACAGTCTCTTTCTGTGTGGCCATAGCACGAGCGTTCAGTTCCTGGAGCTCCCAGTGGAGCTGTTCCAGCTTCCGACTGGAGGCTCTAAGCTGACCATCGACATCGGCCGCATTCTTGCGGTTGCTCACCGCCCGTCGCAGCCGCTCAGCTGCCTCTTTGATCTTCAGTTCCCGCTGGATCTCCTGCCGGAGAATGACAATTGCATCCTCTACACGTTGCTGGAACTCGGGGTCCATGAGATCGCCTTCGGCCAGACCCCGAAAACAGCTTTTCTGTGGTGTTTAAGAGCAAGGACAATGAGCAACAGGTACAATTTTGAAAAACATAAAATAAAATAAAAAACAATTCAACAGGTTGTGAGATGCTTCAAGTATATTTCATGGGAGTTGCCCTTTGGACACAACATATCTGAACATAATGAACATGAGTTCATTAGTTAAACTACTGCAAGCATCTAAGCAGCTGATAATAAAAGGTTAAGTAAATAAACCAAATAATCCATTATGCAAAGAAGTGTGAACATGATAATCTCAGAATTGAGAGTTTAAAGCCAAGTCTCCTAAGCAACCAAATTGGCCTGGTTGCTAGGGAGGGTAGAGTCACATGGGAGTAACCTCCTCGTGGTCACTATAATGTGGTTAGTTCTTGGTGGGGCGCGTGGTGAGTTGAGCGCGGATGCCGCGGTGGATGGCGTGAAGCCTCCACACGCGCTATGTCTCCGTGGCGACGCACTCAACAAGCCACGTGATAAGATGCGCGGGTTGATGGTCTCTGACGCGGAGGCAGCTAGGATTCATCCTCCGCCACCCAGATTGAGGCGTATCACTACGCGACCACGAGGACTTAAAAGCGCACTGGGAACTGGGCATTCCAAATTGGGTGAAAAAGGGAAAAATCCAAAAAATAAATAAATAAAAAGAAAAGAAATGAGAGTTTAAACAGTTTAAAGGGATAGTTCAACCAAAAAGGAAAATTCTCCCATCATTTACTCACCCTCATGCCATCCCAGGTGTGTATGACTTACTTTCTTCTGCAGAACACAAATTAAGATTTTTAGAAGAATATCTCAGCTCTGTAGGTCCTCACAAAGCAAGTGAATGGTGGCCAGAATTCTGAAGGTCCAAATATCACATAAAGGCATCGTGAAAGTAATCCATATACGACTCCAGTGGTTTATGAATGTCTTCTGAAGAGATCCGTTTTAGGTGAGAACAAACCAAAATATAACTCACAAAATATATTTCACTGTACATCTTGACACTGCAGTCTCTGGGCATAATCATGATTTCAAGCTCGATTACACTTCCTAGTGCTTGAAGCATGCGGCGAGCGCTAGATGGCGCTATAGGAAGTGTAATCGTGCTTGAAATTACGATCACGAAGGAAACGGCTGTCAAGATTTACAGAGAAAAGGGAATTACATTTTGGTCTGTTCTCACCCAAAACAGATTGGATCGCTTCAGAAGACATTGATTAAAGGTGCACTCAGTAATTTTTTCCCCATTAAAAAAAAAAGTTATAGTCCTAAAGAAATGAATTGTAATTTTGAAACATATGTTTAAAATCATGAGCACTCACATGAGATGAGGACTCTAGCAGGGTTTGTACAGATGCTTCAAAGTTCAATTCAAGGACTTTTCAAGCACATTTTTATTTGTTTTCAAGGACTATGCTCGAGATGTCATTAAAACAAAGTCTTTATTTGTTAATTTTAAAAGAAAATATTGTATTCAATCAGTTCATTTATTTGTTGTACTTATTACAAGTACAACATATCTCAATTTGCATCTTTAACTACACATTCTCACAATGACAGTTCTTGGTACATTCATGATGAAATTGATGTGCAATTGTAGTGTGCTCCCTTGAAATGTACTTCGCTTTTCAACAAAAGTGGATAACTGGGTCGGTAAACAGTAGTCCATATGACTCATGTGCTAAGTTCCATGTTTTCTAAAGTCACACAACAGATTTATGTGAGGAACTGACCCAAATTGCAAATGGTTCATTCTCAAAAAATGTTGACTTTCCAACTTACAAAATATTGAAATTTTCCATTCAGTTCAGATTTTGCATATAAACGTGGAGGGTAAACATTTTATAACATGTTGACATTATTTTTATTCATAAAGGACAGCTTGGCTGTTGTTCTTTCTTTTATTATTTAATTTTGTTTCACGAACGAAGCAAGTTAACACTAAGTTAACACTAATGAGGGTTAAATGGGTTACAACACCACATTTTGAGGGTTCAATGGGGTATAACACCAGATATTTTTGTGTGAAAATATTTGTTAAAAAGTGAATTAATAAATTTTTAACATGCTGGGAAAAATCACTTTATGCATATTTAAGCAGCCTCTGAACTTTGACCTTAAAAATTATTTTCAACAACTTTTTGTATTTAAATATTTTTAAAAACATAAAAAAAAATAAAATAAAGGTTTTATCATTGTTAACACCAATGCCATCAAATCAAGGGACAAAAATGTGTTTTAAATTATTTTAATTATTTATAATAATAATAATTTTGTTTTGCTTTTTTGCACACTTGTTCGGCCTTGCACTAAAAATAAAAGTACCAAATAAATACACAAATAACTTTACATGTCATAGAAGTGGTGTACCAGAAGAAGGGAACAAGGATTTTTTTCAGGCAAATAACAATTTCAAATATATTTTCTAAAAAATTTGCAAAACAGAGTCAAGTCATTTCATATCATTAAAGGTTATAAATTTATAAAAAATAAAAATTCATGTTTGTCAACATATTTTGATACTGACCCAAATGTTGTCAGAAATAACCTATTTTGTGAGACACAAAGCTTTCTTTACACAAGGGGGCGCTACACAGCTCACAGAACTGAATCCTCCATTGATCTGCATTCAAATTATTCAAAACGTTTTACATCTCATATAATTTTTTCACTCTGGAGAGTAAATTGTAATTAAAACTGATAGTTGCAAGGATTCATACTTGTTAATCCGCAACAGCAGTATCTATAAAATAAACATATTTTAAATCCTCCAGTAACACTTGATTGTGATCGGCCCATTCTGAACAGTGCTACAAAAGTAACCGGTGCCACGTGTCAGTGCTGTCTATGCGCTGCCTGCTTCAGCAGTGGTCTAGTGGTCTGTCGTCATGTTTTAAGCAACATATTTTAAGATTTTCTATAATTCAAGAACTTTTTAAGCACTTCTTGGTAAAAAATTGCTATTTTCAAGGGTTTTCCAGGATTTAAATTTGAAATAGCCAAACTCAAGTACTTCAAGCACTTCAAGCACCTTGTATGAACCCTGTCTAGTCATATCAGTAACCTTACGAAAGCTGTTTTATTATACATGGGGCAGGGGCGCCCTCATAGGGGCTGCCATTTTAGAATCACATGACCAGCTGAATACTACTCGCTTAATCTCAGTTACCATCTAGTTACTGGACACTTTCACTCTTGGATTAAATTAACAATGGCTGATTGTGAATAGTGAATTTCTACAATGGCATCAGTAACTGAAAACTACTGATTTTGAATGATGCTGCATCCACACCACTAGGTGTCACTGTAAGTCCAAGATGACACGAACGGAAAGTGCACCTTAAACCACTGTAGTCATATGGATTACTTTTACGATGCCTTTAAGTGATATTTGGATGTTCTGGCCACCACTCACTTGCACTGTATGGACCTACAGAGCTGAGATATTCTTATAAAAATCTCAATTTGTGTTCAGCAGAAGAAAGTAAGTCATACACATCTGAGATGGTATTTTTGGGTGAACTATCCCTTTAAGAACACTAACAGTTGGTTATTTTCTATGACAGTGGTTGGACGGTGGTTGATGACAACGTTTCTTTTAGGAGAGAAGTGTTGACAGACTGGGAACAATGGCTTTTTTCTGTAAAACATTTTTCATTTTCAGAGAATAGTTTTCACTTTCCGACACATAGAGGGCAGTGTTTCACACATTTTCACATTCTTGTTACACCATCCAACCAACAGCAGACTGTGATGAACCACTGTCATACCACGATCCTTCATCGCCATGAACAGAACACCGAATTAATGAACTTTAAAGCACAAAAGATCTAAAGTTTAGACAATGTTTTTCCAAAACCTTTTTTATGTGTGTGTCCTACACCTAACTTCTGTTCCATTTAAGCCTCTGGTGAAAGACACAAGAGGAAGCCAATCCCTGTAAAACCCGTTCAACCTAAAAATCTTAGACCGATATTTAATGATCCAGGCAGAACCCAAAACACTATTAGTACTACCAGTATGAAGAAAACATAACAGAGAGGCAGCTGAAGTGCCATTGTTCACTTTTTATTCACACTGTTTTTTTAATCTATAGCCTACAAGTCTATCTACTAAACAATTCCTTATAAACGTCTTATAAATAAGATTAACTTAAAACTGTTACAGTCACACTTGAGTCAAACAGTGCTCATCAACAGTGAAATGTGTTTGGAAGTTAACAGAGTCCAGCTGCTTTATCCAGCGAAGACCAACAGCACCTACGGGTTATTTGACTTATCTGGTCGTCAAACAGTACTTCTCGGTTTCTCACTATTCTCCCTGACGAATTAAGCTGTAAAGCCTGTGTGAAATACATGTTTTTTTACCTGTAACGTCACACTCGACATGGTGAAATACAATCCGTCACGCAAGGAGCGGAGACTGATGTTCAACTGTCGGTTCTGACTCACGCGACGCCGGATTGAGTGACACTAGAAAGCATATCCAGATCTCAAACTGACTCTGAGAGGATAGACAAAAAACACATTCAGTAGGGGCAAAAACTGCGTGTCGTTTCACAGAAAAGTGGAGGAAGAAAAAGTGTCCGGCTGTCAATTGGGTGGCTGTGAGACGGCTCTCGGATTACCGGTAGTTTTTTTTTTTTTTGATGGAAGTTTTCTTTGCCTTCCCATTTCCTGAGGTTTGAAAAATCCTTGACCGCCTCCCTTTTCAATGATTGGCTAACATCGCTGTCAGTCACAAGCGTTGGCCTGGAGTCATTTGCCGTAGTCCAATCCACCTTTTTCCTGAACGCGGAAGTGTTCCACAATTCGCCTGTTTTCAATTTCCGGTCTCCAGTGTTTTCGCGCGCATCGGCGTATATTCTTAGCGGGTAATGTGATGTTTAAAGTATTGCATTTTTAAACATTTTCAAAAACAAGAGGCTTTACATGACCGTTTTTTTTTTTTTTTTTTTTTTTTTTTAACAGTGCCTCACCGAGTATGTAGATGTCGTGAAGCAATGGTCCGAGCTAGTTATGTTGATATCATTAACTTCTTTGTGTAGTTAATGCACAAGTTGAGCCTGAAATTAATTTTTACTCCAAATAACACTTAAATGGTTATTGTTCTCCGTCTGAATCGCTCGTTTAGGTAGTTTTTATATTGCGTCTGGGGCCGGTTACACCAGCTATATGTAAGTTACAACTAAGCCTAGTTGCGGCATAATGGGCACTAAGTCACAGTTTATGCACTACTAAATATTTGAGCGTTGCTCCATTAAATTTCGGTAGGACGTAACCCTACGTATAAACTAAATATTTACGGAAGCCTCCGATCAGGAGCAACAGTTGCAATAAAAAAGCAGACTGATATTTTATGACATCAATGAGCTCATGTTCTGTGTGACAGGCTCCAATCCTTTCAACATACATTATGATGTTAACATTTACACTCATTTACATTTACGAGAGAGAGAAAAAACGTGCTTTTAAGCGTCTCTTCAGCATGAAACAGTTCAAACGGGGCAGTTTTCAGGGTGCGTCGCCCGGTTTCAATTTTTAACACATTCAATATATATATATATATATATATATATATAGGATATTAAAATGAATAAATGTCTGTTTTTCCAGCCTGTTGTATTAGTATTTATTTATCACCCCTTATTTATTTTAGATACAGTTCCTATATATTGTTATTTACACAGGGCAAATATAGGATGCGATTGATCAAATCTACTTTTATTACGTATCATATTTTAATGGGGATATCATTTATTACAGCTGACAGTTACGTGAGCAAACAAGGTTTGAACATCAACCATAACAAGATCAAACTAAAATTCAAGGCTTTTTAACACTTCTGTGTCAAATCTGAAGGCTGTTTATTGGATCAGTACAGGTAAACGTCATATTACGCGACTATGCATTACTTTACTGGGAGCTTACGACCTACTAGTTAAGTCTTGCCTTAAGGACAGGTGGTGCAACCACATTAAGCACTGATTTGTCCTTTGCGCGTCTGGAAAAATCCAACTGCGCCGCCTCGCCCTCAGGAGACTGTTTTGGCATACGTCACCATGACGTCACATCAAGTCGGACAGATTTCTAACCGGCATGCACCTGCCGCTGATCACCGGTGATCGGTTCTGCGCAGAACTTTTTTATTTTTTTTTATTTACAAATTAAACAATTTATAATATCAATATATAAAGTATAAAGAAAAAGACGATACAAATTGTTAGGGGTTTCAATACAAACAGCATTATGTTAAATTATACAAATTAAAAATCTTTACAAATCTTTTGGCTTTAATATTTTTTACAAAGTTTAATCATGTTGTAATATCCTTGTAAGTCTATCTAAAACTAGGTTAATATTGGGTTTCTTTTCTGACCATTTCAACTTGTGTAAAAAGTATCTTCCATAAATAATTATAAAATTTACAATAAAAGAAAAGTTAACATCTTTGTTATTGTGATGAAAATAAAGTAAAACATATTTCGTTTTTCTACACATAAATTGAGCGACATCCTTCTAGAATCTTTTGACAAGTTGGCAATTCCAAAATAGGTGGGATATTGTTTCTGGTTCAACTTTACAGAATGCACATTTATTATTAATTTTAATTTGACATCTTTTAGTAATACAATCTTTGACAGGATATATTCTATGAATAATTTTAAAAGTTACCTCTTTAATTGTATTAGTTATGGTATTTATTACATTGATTCCATGTATTTTTCCAATGTATATATTCCAAATTAATATTCCAATATATGACACTATAGGGAGAGTATTATTGCTTCTGCACATATATCTGATATTGCTGTTATTACATTTTCTAATATCTACACCTTCTAGAGGAATAAAAGCTATAAAATCTTTTTCACAGATTGGAAAATCTGATAAATTCCTGAACAGCAACCTTACTCCTCCAGGATGATTTAGTTACAAACTAACAAGTAGTTACTAAGCCCGAAGTGTGAACTTTACGTCCCAATTTACGTAAGACCTTACGCACAGGTGGTGCAACCCAGCCCATTTAGAAACGCAAAACAGGCAATTACAATCATCATGGCGCCGCCCAGTGGTTGCTCAGGAAAACTGTGGCTAACATAATAAATAAATAAATAAATAGTCCCAGAAATGTTTTCAGCAAAGTCGGGTTTATTGTAATTTATAAATATCGAAGAAAATTCAGGCCATAAATTAAAACCCGATTTACGACACATTAGACAAAATCGATAATGTAAGAGATGAATGACAGTGGAGGAGCAGCATGCAATGGCACATAGTTGTGTATAGTATGAGAAAGTATAAGAAAGATTACAAAATGTCCTGTGAATTAGACAGAGTACTGAAGTGGTCTACAGAGGCTGCCAGGGACACTTGGACACTTTGTTGCACCTTTTACGAGTCATCACAGGCGGTAACACACATGAAGTTTCTTATACTTATGGCGTCAGCTTCCGCTTTCGGATTGTAGTGCTCCAGGGAAAGAAACACGTAAAAAGTGTAAACATTTTATATTGTATCTTGTATATAAAGTTGATTGCAGAAATAACTAGACACTGTGACACTTCGCGTTCTGCAGAATATTATATTTCCGCTCTCGCGATGTTCGTCGAAATCTACGAGACTGTACCGCATATTATTTAATCCGCTATTCAAGTGCGTCATTAGTGCTGATGTCATGGCGGCTTCAGTGTCGAGGAAGTGCGCGTCTCCTCTAATTTTCGTAAACAGAACACTTTGTGTCCCACTTCTGAAGATATTACAGTGTGGTTATCACAAAAAGGTAAGCTAATATTTACTGTGTCATGGCAATCCAGCTTTCCGCGTCGACCGCATGTGCTCACAGTCACATTAAAACGTCTTGTATAACAACTTTTTTATTTTATAGGTGGTGGACCACTATGAGAACCCAAGAAATGTTGGATCTATGGATAAAAATGCCAAGAATGTGGGCACAGGGTTGGTTGGTGCCCCTGCATGTGGAGATGTGATGAAGTTGCAGGTAAACAGATTAGAGTTGGGTTATTTAACATATCCGTTTTTATTCCAGTCTTTTTAGTCCAGTTCCCAAACTATTAAAACGGCATACTCTTGTACCTTTTGATAATTTATTCTCGCATAAACATGGTTATAGTTTGAGGCATACATAATGACAATTGTAAAGTACAGTATAATAACCAAAAAGCAATGTGCATATGAAAAGAACCTTCTCTTAGATGTATGAATGTTCAACACAAAGTTTATGAAAAATGAGAGTAATTAATGACATTTTTATTCCTAAACTGTTCTCCACTCTTTTTGTAGTCCACTTTATTTTCAAGTGACTGGGTACTTTCACTACTTGATGACACATTTTTGTAATCATGAGAAATCTTATTTAAAAAAGAAACAATCAAGGTCAAACAGGTAAATTACAAATATTTTCTTGGAACGCACAGTTTGGGACCACAGCTTTAGCCTTACAATGGTATTTTAATAGACTCAATAAAAACACAAGAAATCAAATTGAACGTTTGAACGTGTTGTGAATAGGCCCATAGGAATCCATTGTTTCTTTGCAAAAGCTTGTTTGGAATAAATGGTGTGAATATGCCTTAACTTAAAAAAAAAAAAACACAAAAATTATGTTTGGAGGTGTGTACAGTTGATGAAACTTTCAAGATCTGAGTTCTTTTTAATGGGGTAAAGCCTCAGATTAATTTGAGGGTATAAATAGAATGACGCAGCATATTGTAGATTAACTCTTTATAGCACAGATCTTAAAGGGGTAGTTACTCAAAAATGAGAATTCTGTCATTTACTTATCTTATGTTGTTCCAAACCTTATCTCCCTTTGTGTTTCACGAAAATAAAAAAATACATACATGTTAGGAACAACATGAGAGTGAGTAAATGATGACAGAATTTAATTTTTGGTGGACTATCCCTTTAAAAATCAAATACTATACTGTATCACAAATGAGGTTTTCATTTCCAAGTTAACTTATTGGTTATTTATTACAGGGACAGTCTGGGGTTCAGTAACAATGGTGACTAGGGCAACCCAGTAATTTTCTACTTCATACCTTTTTGGAATTTATACCTGCAACCTTTGTTTTACTAGCCCCAATTTTTAACCACTAAGCTACCATCACCCCTCACACAGTGGTCATGCATTTGATGAACTGCAGTGAAGCTGTTGTTCTCCCCCCCCCAGATTGAGGTGGATGATGCTGGGAAGATTGTGGATGCCAAGTTCAAAACCTTTGGCTGTGGCTCTGCTATTGCTTCCAGTTCCTTGGCCACTGAATGGGTAAAAGGCAAATCTGTAAGCAAAAATTGGTGCATTCATTACTTTTCTTATTGCTTGTATTAAATGTATTGATTCCTTTTCTGTAATGTGAAGTATTATTGTGCTCATAAATAGTCATTTTAAATAAAAAGGCTCTTTTCATTTGCTTGCTGGACAGATTGATGAGGCTCTCATGATAAAAAACACAGAGATTGCTAAGGAGCTTAGCCTTCCACCTGTCAAACTGCACTGCTCAAGTAAGATTTCCTTTTCAATAAACACCATGTTTTTATATGCCTGTTAATTCGTCTGGGCTTGTACAGTGTTTTCTTGCATTGTGTTTGCTGTTCAGGTTGAAATCACAATAACATGTACATGAATAATGCCAATAACATGCATTTAGAGGTGGTAAAGGTGTTCCTCTTCAGTAACTGACCTTGTTCTGACCTTTTCAGTGTTGGCAGAGGATGCCATCAAAGCAGCTTTGGCAGACTACCGTCTGAAACAGGAAGATGAAGAGGGTGAGAAGAATGTGGTGGCCAGCAACTAGGTGGCGCTCTTGATCCTCCAAAGCTAATTCATGTGTTTAGACCAAAGTTCTCCAACCCCTGCTCTGTAGCCTGTCTTTTAAACGCACAATTTGACAGACAGACTGTTACAGCCTTAGCCATATTTGTTTCTAAATGTGGATGTATAAACCTGCTTGATGTGTTTAATTGTTTGAGAAGTGGTAATGAAAAGTGTTTGTGATGGTTTTATTTGCTAGTTGAATGCACGCACAAATTTCTTTAAATTATGTCAGTGAACTAGTTTCTTATTCTTCATTTAGTTTGAAGGAATTCAATTGTGGTTCATATAGTGATTACGCTGCTTGCATTTCAAACTTCTATGTATAAAAATAAAGCACTTGTTAACCCAATGTACATGGGCGTTGATTACTGTAATACTGCATACTCTCGAGATCAAAAAATATAAAGGAAATTTCAGTGCAGCGAAAGACAATTTACATTTCGCATTTAGAGTGAGGAACTTACATTTGAGTATAATTTTAGCATAGCATTTAAATGCTCATTCCCTTGACAGCGTGATTTTTGATGCATTCTGTCTCAAACATTATTTTATTGCAGGATAGCAGAGATAGAATAAGTGTTCAAATGAAAAAGATCTGCAGGAATGGATGAAAAATACGACGAGTATAGATGGTGCTGTTTTGCTGGTAATTTTTAGGTCTAAAATAAGAACAGAATTCTTAGTATGCTTCATAGTTTTGTCTCACTTGTAAAGGAATAATTCACCCCAAAAATGAAAATGATCTCATCATCATTTACTCACCCTCATGCTATCCTAGATGTGTATGACTTTCTTCTGATGAACACAAAGATTTTTAGAAGAATATTTCGGCTCTGTAGGTCCATCCAGTGGTGACCAGAACATAAAAGTAATCCATAAGACTCCAGTGGTTAAATCCATATCTTCAAAAGTGATCAATATTAAGTCCTTTTTTATTGTAAATCTTCTCTTTAACTTTTACATTCAACCACCTACTGGTTGGGCCTAGTCAAAGGTGGAGATTTTAAGTAAAAAAAAAAAAGAGGAGACTTAAATATTGATCTGTTTCTCACCCACACCTATCATATAGCTTCTGAAGACATTAATTAAACTACTGGAGTCTTATGGATTACTTTTATGCTGCCTTTGTGCTTTTTGATCCTTCTGAGTTCTGGTCACCATTCACTTGCATTGTATGGACTTACAGAGCTGAGATATTCTTCTAAAAATCTTCCTTTGTATCCCGCAGAGGAAAGAAAGTCTGGGATGACATGAGGGTGAATTTTGGGGTGAACTATCCCTTTAAAACTAGTGCAAAATGCTTTAGATTTTGCGGGTAAATCTCTTAGATGATTAAAAGAGGTTTGTTTTATGAGATTAACTGTAAACATTGAAAAATTGCCTAAATCAACAGGAAACTGTGAAAGATGAGGCCTGAAGCAGACTACAAATGTTTGTGGAGAGATAAGTCGCATTTGGTTTCATGGTTTCGACTCCATTTTAAGTCATTTGTTCACAGATTTACAAAAGAGAGAATTTTCATTATATTCAGAATACTAAGGATACCAAAAGTATTCTTCATAAAAAGGTAATTTAAAATGTTGAGACTAACTGATTATAGACTAAACTGTTTGAAAGTTGGCAGTGACAAGACTTGGTGGCCTTCACCGGCTGAAGATGAATAATACCACTCAACCTTGAAAGGAAATATTTACAGTCAGAATGTCAGTATGTAAACAATAACCTGACTCACAGAAAAGCTTTTCTACACTGAGAATTATCTCCATAATTGGAGTAGAATTTTTTTTTCCATGTGTTTGTGTGTGTGAGAACAAATTTATCCCCGGAAGTGAGCTAAAAAAAAAAAAATCTCACCTAGAGGACATTTTGAGATGTCCTTATTTGGAAAAACAATACATACATAAAATATATATATAGATATAGATATAGATAGATATATAGATATATTATTCTAAATATGCAAAAAGTTTTCTTTTTGGGTAAGGGTTAGGGTGTGTGTTCGAGTTAGTCTATAGCAATTATAATTAGCTTTATACAAGAACATCTATGTCCTCATTTAGATAGACAGTAATGAGTTAGGGTTAGTTTTGTTTTGTTTTTTTCTTTAAAAAATGCAAAAACAAGCATAAAACATTAGGGTTATTATATTTTATAAGGTTATTATATTTAGTTATTCTGAGGTATTTATAAGTAGCTTTGTTTAAAATAAATCTGTAGTATATGTCCTCATTTAACATTTAAGTGTTTACTATCCTCAAAAATATGGTAAACCCTGAAATCCCTTAAAATGAACATGCTAAATAATGTCTTAATGAAGTGAAAACCCCCAAATTTTACAAGTTTTGTGTGAGGTTCAGGTTTTAAGGTAGGGTTAAGGATGAAGAATATCATTAGCTCAGTATTAAAACAACAGAAGTGACAAAAAGAGATTCTGGACACTCAAAACTCAAAATGCAATTTTTATATTACAGTCTTGCATTATAGGCATCCGTTCACACAGCATTTCCTTTTACGTTAAGTAAATTAATATTTAAAAAAAAATTGCTTTTTAAAACAGATTACAACATTGTTATGTGGTATATCATTGTAACAGTCATTAAATGAACAATATTAAAGCCATCTCTTTTTCTCAAAAAAGCAGACCACTTGTCCTAATTGTCCTGACTAGCAATTGTGAGAGCTTCCCACAGCATTTTTTGTGTTACAATTTGACAATCTACACTTTGGTCTGTGTTTACATCTAAAAGTTTCTTTTAAAGCTTTCAAAACGTCCACACTAAAATGCTGTTTTCTCTTCACTGATAAATGGAGAGCCTGAAGTATCAACTTCCTGTTTGTTCATGTTGTCTTGGATCTCAGAATTCTCTGGCCCTGATGGATGTTTGCTCTCATCAGGGGGGCCAGAGCCAGAGGGGTCAGTCTTTTCCATGTCACAAACAGGGACACTGTCCTGGGACTTTTCCACAAAATCTTCAACAACGGACTGATTTCTATTCTTGTCCTCTTGCAAGCTATAGTTCTCCTCGTGACTCTTATCAGACTGAGGGTTTTCCTCGTCATCTGTTTTTTGGTCTTCCACCTTTTCGTTCCTCTCTCTCCATGGAGCTTTGGCTGGAGTTCGAAGATTCTTGGTAGCCAACATGATGTCCTCTTGGAGTTGCTTAGCTGAATTCAGCGGCTCCTCACTGGAGCTTGTGTTTGTTTTCTCTGGAACTTCATTAAAGAACCTTGCTCCTCCATTCTTGTCTCTCTCATCGACGTACATCTTGGAGGGGAATGCGCATGGGTAGTAGGTGCTGACTTTTCGTCTGCGACTCAAGAAGGCAGCCAGACATATGATGATGAAGACAGCCAGAATTAACGTGGTAATGACAACTATGAGAAGGAGGTTCTTTTTTAAGAAGTCCACCACCTGATTCAAGAGGGGCTTGGTATGCTTTTCTCCATTGATGGAGGTGGACATAATAGACTCATTGAGGAAGGAGGAAATGCTCGGTGTGGGGATCAGGTCTGTGCTTCTAGACTCCCACTGCCCACTGCCTTCCAAAGAGTCATTGAAAATGACTGGGGTGGCATAAGCGCCGCTGCTGTTTATCAGAATGATGGACAGGCCAGTGAGGCAGCAGAGAACGGTGTGGTCCATCCTATGATTAAATACATGAGGTGGATAAAAAAAGTAATTAAAAAAAGTCATAAACCAAATGTAAAGAATTCATTAATTCAGGAAATGTGTTTCACATGTGCAATCATGCAAGCCAGTTTCAGGAGCAGCATTGGTAGATCAGGAACTTGTCTTTCTGGATGAATAGTACTTGGGACATGAACCAACTTCCTTCATGTAAGATGCCCAGTGCTTTAACCAATTACAATTTTGCAGGTTGTAAAGTTTAGGAAACTTCACTTTACCTTATTGTAACCACTAAACACTTTTCCAGCTTGGATGGATGGATGGATAGATGGAAGGAAGGAAGGAAAATACATAGCAACCAGCGTCAGAACTGTGTAAAGGTGTGTATCGAATTTTGTAGATGTATCATAAGAGCTCTAGGATGTTACAACGGATCACTTTAGTCTTGGTTTAAGAATTTTGTAAAAAAAAAAAATCTAAACCATGTCTGACAAATAACAGTATTTTATTGGCTTTGTATGCCAGTATAATGATACATAGTTAAATTCAACTTTAAATACATTGGTATGTTCACACTTCATTGTGGCATTCATTTCTATTCTGTTCAGCATCAAGAATCTCTGTTATAATAGGGAACTTCAGTTCTCTTTCCTGTGGTGCAGGCAGAACTCAAAGGGCCACAGTGAAACTATATGATTTTGAGCCTAATTTATTAAGTTCTCAGCTACTGCAGCCACACATCATTTCCTTGTAGGCTCATTCCTGAGGTTTCCTTTAACATTTAAATGAGCTGTATGATCATCTTGCACAGGCTCAACATGATCCCAACAAGCTCATAGTTAAAAAGTGAGATATTTCCAACATTTGACATAAAGTAGGACTAATTACCTTTTTTGAAAAATAATAGTTTGAATGAGCTTTTACAAAACACAGCTAGCAAACCTATTTAGCCATATAAGGCAAACCTTTAAATAAGAACTCATGGTAATTCATTTCTTTAAACAAACATCTTTCCATTCTATAACTGGAGGTTTCTGATACATCTCTGCTCTGTGCCATCTGTGCTCAAGCTGACGACCATAATCATCACTGGGCAAGTGGTGCACAATGGAAATAGTATCAAGCTCATATGGCGCCACACTCTCCAACACACACACACACACACACACACACACACACACACACACACACACACACACACACACAAACCATTAATATGTTCACAGTGGTCTCATGCCTGCTTCAAAGTATTTCCAATCTTCAAAAAGCACTGTCCTTGGCACACTAACATCCTTTCATGTAAATCTCTGTTGCTGTAAAGCATTTAAGGGTCACCTTGCCAAAATCAACTGTGAGAGTCCATTCTGGAATTATTCTTTGTTACAGAACCTTTGTACGTAGAACCTATGTAAATTCATCTGTTGCATCTTAACAAGAATCTTTTAAAGTTGTGCATTACTTTAAGGTTAGCCATCTGTCTATCATAACATGGGTAGAAATTATGTTTTTAAAATATAAAACAGGCACAGCAAAAAGAAAAAAAAAGTGCTTACTTTCTTCAAAGGCTGAAGGTCTAAAACATGCCTTGCTTGCAGGGTAATTGTGGAAAACCTAGTGAAGATGATCTCACAGAGTAAAGCAAACTTCTGCTCTATCCTCCGCTCAAGTTGGATGTTCTGTTGTTACAGACTGCACGAAGAAGGACAGTTGGATTGGTGAGGGGGAAAAAACTCTTATTCTCCCCTCCTCCTTCCTCTTCTCCTTCTTTTACTTTGCCCCAGAAAGACTGACTGGGCCGTTTCCAGACACACTGTTCTCGTTAAGCTTTGGGAAATGCTGTTGAGGGGGGCAGCTGAATTTTTCCCCCCTGCTTGTGCACTGGAGAACCTCAAGCAACCAGATGTTAGCACAACCAGAGAAGGCTGCTCCTGTCTTTTGTGCTTTTTATAAACTATACAATGAGGGAAACTCCTGTACTCTCCAGATTCCAGTTTCCCTCATGTCTGACTTCCAATAACTCTCTGTGTAAAAAATGTCAGCCAGAAAAGGCTGCAGCATTCTTCTTAATATTTATTCTGTTGGAGAATTAAATAGACCATTGTAAAATAGGTATTTGAAGCATAATGTGTCCATAAAGATTTTTCTTTATCATCATCAAGACTTTAGGATAAAATTTGTATGAATGTATAAGAGAAACTGGTCACAATTTTCTTTTAAGTTTATCATTATTTTAATCACCTTTTTGCCTTCACAAATTCATTTTAAATAGTCCAGCAGTGTGACAAATGAATTTTTAAAAGAAGCCTATAAATATTTTTTATAGTCTCTGAACTTAAGTAATGTTTAATGAATGAATCAGTTGACAGCATTTATAACACAATGTTAACTGCCAGTCAAATAAAAAATTAACTCATTTATAAAAAATAAATAAAAAAAATTAAAAATCATGGTTTTGGTAAGGCACTTACAATGGAAGTGAATAGGGTCAATCCATAAACATTAAATATGTTTGTGGGAATCAACATTATGACACAAAATACAAAAAAAAATTAAATAATAATAATAATAATTAAATACAAAAACTTGTATTGAATAGATAACATTGCTTTAATATTATGTCATAAAAGCTGCATGCAAAATATTTATGAAAGAATTAGCAAAATACTGTTAAACATAATTTAAATGGAGTATAGCATGCCACACTGCAGAATGTGTAAACTAACCAAATATATTTTGGTCCTGTCTCTTCTTAATGCTTGTGACATGGCATGGACGAGAAACATGTGGGCCTTTTAACAGAAGCAATCAGGTCCCTGAGGAGGAGGTATCTTGGACTTATAATGACTTGTCGAGACATACAAGATCATGGAAACAGCTGCTTTAAGAGCATCCTATTTGAGAGAGAGAGAGAGAGAGAGAGAGAGAGAGAGAGAGAGAGAGAGATGAGGCTAAATGATGTAGTATGTTTTCTTTTCATGTTATTCTTTCCTCGCTGCAAAATAATTTCCTTAGAATGGAGGATATGAAGCCAAGCATTACTAAACCTTAGTAAGAAAATATATCACAATGATTTTGATGGTTTCTCAGGCATCTCATGTAACCATAACAGCAATGGGGCATGTGAAATCATATTGACAGATATAGTAAACATAATTTTGGTTATTCAAATTTGCATGACACCATAGTAAACAATCAATTAAACACCAAGAAAATGAAACAGTAGAATTCACAAAGAAGTATAAATGAAAGGATTTATTGTAGAGCCAACTTTTTTTATTTTTGGTGAAATTTGGAATGCATGCACAAGACTGTTTAGGACACAGATAAGTGCTCAGATTCATGGATGTTGTCCTTCAGCATGGAGGCCTGTCTAAAACCAGTAACACACACAGAGGCACCAATACATTTAAGGTACATGTACATCAGAAGAGCTCGCAGGTAGCCACTGCCTCTTAAAGCCAAGTTCACATATCAAAGCATGTGTCTGTCAGCCCAATATTCTGTAATATGATTTTAAATAATTACAATGTGGTGACAAAAACTAGAGAGCATGGATAATGTTTGAATTTCAAAACAGCAAAACAAATGTCATTTCCTAATCAAAATAAGATGATAATACGTCTGTGGGCAAAAACTTAATGCAAGTTTTGAGCATCCTATGTTTTGACTTCAAAGTGGTTAATTTCCTGAGGTGCAAGAGTAATTTCATAATTATAGTACAATAAAGTTGAAACAACTGCAGGTATTTGATTTATGAATTCTATACATGATTAACACATGTTGATGCTTATCAAACCTTTACGTTCACATTCATTTTGCAACATTATGTTATTGCTCCTGGACATATTATTTAACTTATTGTGGTATATTTTGAAAAACCCTGTTGTCGGATGCCTTATCATGAAGTATGTTGATCACAAAGCAGTGTGTGCTTAAAGGAATAGTTCACCCAAAAATGAAAATTCTCTCATCATTTACTCTCCCTTATGCCATCCAAGATGTGTATTGCTTTCTTTCAGCTGCTGAACTCAAATGAAGATTTTTAGAAAATGTGTGTAGTTCTCTAGGTCCATAATATGCAAGTGAATGGGTGCCAAAACTTTGAAACTCCAAAAATCAAATAAGTCAGCATAAAAGTAATCCATAAGACTAAGATATGATAGGTGTGGGTGAGAAACAGGTCAATATTTAAGTCCTTTTTTACTATAAATTCTCCTGCTCAGTCAATCTCCACTTTCACTTTCTTCTTCTTGTGTTTTTGGTGATTCACATTCTTCATGCATATTGCCCCCTACTGGGCAGGAAGACGAATTTATATCAAAAGGGACTTACATATTGATCTGTTTCTCACCCACATCTATCAGATCACTTCTGAAGATATTGATTAAAACACTGGAGTCGTATGGATTACTTTTATGCTCCCTTTATGTGCTTTTTGAGCGTCAAAATTTTGGCACCCATTCACTTGCATTGCATGGCCTACAGAGCTGAAATATTCTTCTAAAAATCATAATTTGTGTTCTGTAGAAGAAAGGAAGTCATATACATCTGGGATGGCATGAAGGTGAGTAAATGATGAGAGAATTTTCAATTTTGGTTGAACTATCACTTTAATACTCCAGCTATCATGATCACCACAAGGGACCACAAGGGACAATGTTTGAATGAGCAGCTCATTGCTGTGTGTGTGTTTACTGTAAGCACTCCATACGTTTAAATGGTTATGAACATCTCTTGTGTTTCACTACATCATATCCTTATTTATGCTTAGTTTCTTAAAGTACCAATGGCCTTTACAATCACTTAAAAATCACATCAACACAGTTCTGACTGCCTTTGTTTTGCTGATGTCCCACTTTGAATAGTATGACAGGTAAATCCTTGTTTTTCAATAAGCCACTCTACCTACAACTGGAAAAAAAAAAAAAAACATACAAAAGTAGAAATAAAAGGAGAGGCAACTGTGTCACCTCAAATTTGGCAGCACAACATAAAAGGAAAGAAAAATACTGATGTGTATATACAACAACACTCTGTAACATACCGGTTAATATCAGAATACATCTGGAAATATTGTTACAATAACAAAAAAGTACGAAAATTTTTAACAAAATGTAAAACACCAGTTAAAACCAGTGACCGCCCATCGCCACTATATTCCTTTTTTGCTATGCGAATGCTTGGGGGAGACTTGACAAAAAGTAAAAGTCCATCTTGGAATGTTGCTTGAAGTTGTCTTTGTGAGAAACACCAAGCGGAATGATCGAGTCAAATTGAGAACTTTGGCAGTGACTGACACCGCCTTCCCCCCCCTGCCCAACTGAATCTCACTCTCTCCATACTGACGCAATGGCTCAGATCACCACCAGTGTCTTAGATCGCCACTTTAGCCACCTGCTCTTCCAGTTTGGCGATTCTCCTGTCCTGCAGTGTGACCAGATCTCTAAGGGACTTCACTTCTCGCAGCAGCTCC
Organism: Myxocyprinus asiaticus; assembly: GCF_019703515.2. Taxonomy (NCBI): domain Eukaryota; kingdom Metazoa; phylum Chordata; class Actinopteri; order Cypriniformes; family Catostomidae; genus Myxocyprinus; species Myxocyprinus asiaticus. The sequence continues at coordinate 38,302,498 of NC_059347.1, read as the reverse complement.
TCTAACTTCACTTCATTCTTCTACAGAGCAAGATAAAGAAACAAATAAATGGGTTTTTAGCACAAATTAAATATCATTCCATTCTTATTCTTTGTAGCCTATAGTCAAGGGTCGTAGGAACGATCAGAAAAGTGTATGCATATATACAGTTGCAATCAAAATTATACAACCCCCTTGACCAGCAATACATTCTGGTGATGTGAATTAAAACACATCAACTAAAACCTCAGTAAACAGTCAAAGTAAGTTTTTAATACACATTTGAGTGATTTTGAGAACAAAGAGTTCAGTTTACCCAAATCTTAAAATAAAAAAGAACTAATTCTCTCCACAAATGTCATGTCAAAAATATTCAACCCCCAAAGTCAATCATTTGTGGAGCATCCTTTATCCTTAATAACAGCAAATACATGTTTCAGGTACGTGTTCTCAGGCTTCGGACACCTCTCTAATAGAATTTTTACACATTTCTCATGAGCAAAAACTTCCAGCTCATTGACATTCTTTTCTGTGCTGCCACTGCTTCCTTGAAATCCCAACAAAGGTTTGCAATGGGATTTTAATGATGGACTGAATGGGTCATTTAAGGACATTCCACGACCTATCCCTGAACCAGATTTTGGACAACTTGGATGTATTCTTGGTGTTATTGTCTTGCTGGAAAGTCCAGTGATCACCGAGCTTCAATTTACACACTGAAGGCATCACAATTTTCATGCCAAAATGGCCTGATACATGAAAGAATCCATGGTGTCAGTCACATAGTCAGGATAGCCATTTCCTGCAGCTGCAAAACACCCCCATAACAGGACTGACCCACCTCCATACTTGACTGTGGGGACGGTGTCGTTCTTGTCATCACCTTGTCATCTTACTCCAGACATACTGCTGACCCATGGGTCTAAAACTCATTTTCAGTTTTGTGTCATACGTATATAAAACCTTCTTCCAGGACTCCACAGGTCTTTCCTAATTACTTCTTGAATATTCAAGTCAACATTTCCCTTGGTGAAGTTTTGCTTTCTTCCACACCCCAAGAAGGTTGCTGTTTCACCATATTTAAAAAAATTATGAATGGTACTTCCAACTTTGTCTATTGGAAATTTAAGTGCCTTGGAAATGTACTTGTAGCCATGACCTTTCTTGTGTAATGAAATAATCTCCTCTATTAGCTTTTGAGAAAGCTTATTTTTAATTGCATTTTTTGCATAGAAATACATTTTTGCTTACAATGCTAAACTTAATTTTTAAAACTTAAATAAGTGCCATTGCAGATTGATGACTTAATTTTGTTTTAAAACAATTACTTGTGTAGCCTTACATGTTTAAGAAACAGCTACATGCAATAGGGGTTGAATAATTATGACATGGCTGTATTTTAAAAAATATCCTGCTATTTAGAAATATTAGGTTATATATTCACTACATCATATCCTTGATGACCTGTCTGGGTCATCAGAAAAGCTTACCTTTGTAAATCCTTACTGTTTGGGGGGGTTGAATAATTTCGATTGTTACTGTATATGCAGTACATGTACACTTATCAGCCACAACATTAAAACCACTGACAGGTGAATAACATTGATTATCTCATTACAATGGCACCTGTCAAGGGATGGGATATATTAGGCAGCAAGTGAACAGTCAGTTCTTGAATTTCATGTGTTGGAAGCAGGAAAAATGGGCAAGCGTAAGGATCTGAGTGACCATGACAAGGGCCAAATTGTGATGGCTAGACGACTGGGTCAGAGCATCTCCAAAACGGCAGGTCTTGTGGGATGTTCCCGGTATGCAGTGGTTAGTACCTACCAAAAGTGGTCCAAGGAAGGACAACCGGTGAACCGGCGACAGGGTCATGGGCACCCAAGGCTCATTGATGCGCGTGGGTAGCGAAGGCTACCCTGTCTGGTCCAGACCCACAGAAGAGCTACTGTAGCACAAATTGCTGAAAAACTTAATGCTGGCCATGATAGAAAGGTGTCCGAATACACAGTGCATCGCAGCTTGCTGCGTAGCCACAGAGTGCCCATGCTGTCCCCTGTCAACTGCCAGAAGTGCCTACAGTGGGCACGTGAGCGTCAGAACTGGACCATGAATCAATGGAAGAAGGTGGCCTGGTCTGATGAATCACGTTTTCTTTTAGATCATGTGGATGGCTGGGTGCATCGCTTACCTGGGGAAGAGATGGCAGCAGGATGCACTATGGGAAGAAGGCAGGCTGGCAGAGGCAGTGTGATGCTCTGGGCAATGTTCTGCTGGGAAACCTTGGGTCCTGGCATTCATGTGGATGTTTCTTTGATGCATACCACCAACCTAATGATTGTTGCAAACCACGTACACCCCTTCATGGCAACAGTATTCCCTGATGGCAGTGGCCTCATTCAGCAGGATAATGCGCCCTGCCACACTGCAAAAATTGTTCAGGAATGGTTTGAGGAACATGACAAAAAGTTCAAGGTGTTGACTTAGCCTCCAAATTCCCCAGATCTCAAACTGAGCATCTATGGGATGTGCTGGACCAACAAGTCCGATCCATGGAGGCCCCACCTCGCAACTTACAGGACTTAAAGGATCTACTCTTAATGTCTTGGTGCCAGATACCAGAGGACACCTTCAGAGGTCTTGTGGAGTCCATTCCTCGACGGGTCAGGGCTGTTTTGGCGGCATGAGGGGGACCTACACGATATTAGGCAGGTGGTTTTCATGTTGTGGCTGATTGGTGTAAATATATATAAAATATATATAAAAAAAAAAAAATATATATATATATATATATATATATATACATACAGTTATATTTAAATACTGTAAATATATATATAATTTTAATATTATTAAAATATATTAAGCAAATCTGAATTCACCTATATCAGCTGTTATCTTAAACTCAAAAGGGGAAAAAATAAAAACACATGCTAATAAAACAGGGTCACCATAAAGCATCAGCCTTACTCTGGTTATCTGGGGAGAGGCGACAGGCTTCTGAGGAGTAGGTGGCTCCTCTACCTTCTTGGCTGTCTTGTTATCCAGCACATTTTTCTTGACTACTTTGAGGTCGCGGTTCTTGCCCGGCACATAGCCGTGTTTGAGGGAGATCAGGATTGGTTCACCATTCTTGCCTTCAAACCACTCCTCAGCCTCCAGTGCAGGGTCAGGGCCTGCTGTGTCGGGATACAGGTCATCCTGAAAGAGGTCTGACTACCAGGAGCAGAAGAGACAGGAAAAACAGTAATCACATTTTACATTCATGTATTCATGCTGCTTGTTTTCTATAAAAACCAATGCTATTTTTCTGATAATTGAAACCTAACATCCTCCCCCTTTTTTCTTTATTAATGAATGACCATTAAACTGCACTTGATTGAGCTTTGCCAATACAAACACATAATAAAGTAATTGAGAGATTCATGGCAAAGCACAACCGTTATCTAACCTACTCTGACATTTATATAATTTACTATCACTTTCATGCAAAAATGCTAAAATGTTTATATTGATGCAATTGTATTGATTTTAACATTGTTCAAATCACTGTTTTACTAAATGAAAACATGTAAATGTAAGAAAATCTAAATGACTATTTTCATAAAAACAAACACAATACAGTAAAAAGTACCTTTCTAGGGACGGTCATGATAATTGGCTCACACTTTCTCTCATGAAGTTTATAAAACCTGAAAAAATAAACAGAGTGTCATTATAACAATGACAGACTTCCATAACAACAGTAATAAATAAATAAATAAATAAATAAATAAATAAATAATAATAAAAATAACTAGATTGAAAAGTTTTTAGAGAAAATTTAGGTTGCTTGAAAAAGCCTAGTCTGAAAGTTTATAGATAGACAGACAGACAGAAAGATAGATAGATTAGCTTGGTGTTGCTAGTACATTTTAGCACTTAGCTAGGCACCGCTAGCATCTTTTAGCACATAGATAGGTGGTGCTAGCATGTTTTAGCATGTTACTAGCATATTGCTAGCATGTATTAACACCTAGCTAGGCATTGTTAGCATGTTTTATCATGTTGTTAGCATATTGATTTGCTAGGCTAGGCTTTTTCATTTGGTTGCTAGGCAGTTACCAGGGTGATACAAACAAGGCTCCTTGCTAGCCTGAGTCAAAAGTGCCAACCCGGAAGTGTCTATGATGTTCTGGTGCAGAGATGTGTTTTGTTACTTGGTTGCTAGGCTAACCCCATCTGGTTGCTAGGCAGTTGCCAGGGTGATACTAAGAAGACTGCTTGTTGTCCTGAGTCATACAAGCCAACAATAAAATCTCTATGACATTCTGATCCTGAGATACCCATCTAAGCTATTTTGAATGGAAGTCAATGAGATTTGGTTGCTAGGGTGCTCTAAATGGTTGCTAGGGCATGGCTATGTAGTTTCCAAGTGGATACTTGAAGGCTGATTGCTCACCCAAGTAAAACAGGCCAACTCTCATGTCTCTAGAACATTCTTAGTCCATACTTAGTAACCTGAAGTGTGCATCCCCACGTCTCTATGACATTCTGTTTTGAAGATATCCTTCTGAGCCATTTTGAATGGAAGTCTATGGGGGTGGTTGCTAGGGTGCCGTAAATGGTTTCTAGGGCATGGCTACGCTATTTCCAAGATGCTACTTAAAGACTGATGGGTACCCTGAGTGAAATGAGCCCACCCCCATGTATCTACGACATTCTGATTGGGAGATATGATCCGACAAATTTCTTGCATTAACTTGTCATAGTAGGAAAAAAATCCCTTCCCATAGTAACCTATGTGACATTTTGAGACGTTTTTTTTTTTTTTTTTTTTTGCCCCCCAGGGGTGCACTGTACCGCCCATCCCTTAGAAAAGTCATAGCACAGGTGTCCTCAATAGGCCGGTCATTTTGACACCTCATTTGTGGGTCTATGATAAACGGTGCGGGACAAGTTAGGTGCCCAGAAAAGTGTACGGAAGAAAAATAATAAGTACATGAGATTATAATAGTGATGCATGGTTTGCAAGCACCACTAATAATAATAATAAGTATGTGAGATTATAATAGTGATGCTTTAGTTTGCAAGCACCACTAATAATAATAATAATAATAATAATAATAATAATAATAATAATACGTTTAAATAGTAGATCATTAGGTTGGCTGTTTCAAGCCATTCTAATAATTTTAAATAGTAGATCAGTAGGTTGGCTTTCTCAAGCCAAGCTAATAATTCTTCATATCCACCTTAGTGGACATTTTTTTTTAATGTCTGGTAAAAAGATAAATAAGTAAAGTTAAATAAAATAGTTTTTTAAGACAAATACTAGCCCTCTTTACCTGCCAACTTGGGCAACATTTGTGATGTTTGATAAATGAAATCGATATTTTAACGGTTAAATAAAAAAAATAAAAAAAAGATTTATCACAAAACTTAAAATCCTATGTCAGCATGGATTCTAAAGCTAATGATAATTCTAGGATCATTAGCTTTAAAATGACATTTCAATGACATTTGGTATCCACAGCAATACATGCTCACAGTGTGGGCTCCATTAGGTTTTACAATCCATTATAAAAGGTCTCCCCCTACTGGAGAATATAAACCTAGCTACATGAGTGAAACATCATTCAGGTCACACCACTCAGAACCACAATCACTATGATCCGGCAAAAACATGGCAAGCGCAGCCGTCCCGAAGCAGGGTCAGAGATTAGCTTTTGCACTAAGGGGCAATATTTGCTCCCTGGAATTGATATCCAGGGGCATTTTTTTCCCTTTGCAAGGGCAATTTTTTTCAAACCTTTTGCAATGTCTACTTTTATGTCAAATACATAAATGTAATCAATTAATTCAGTTTGAATAATGGCATGTTTCAATAGTTACAAATTGCCTGATCTCTACAAGGCATAATGTCCGCTTTCAATGTTTGTTTTTTTCTTCAATATTTCCAAATATTTTGGTTATTAAGCTTACAGTACATAGCCAACAAAACTAATCTAATGCAACGACACAGAGGAGATGACAGTATTTCTCCAAATCTGGAATGATGAGCTTGTTAAAAAAACTAAGCTCTTAAATCCTTCATGCCATCTGAATACAAAAAGGCAAAAAAAAAAAAACATTTCACACAGTGTTTAGTCAGAGATATGATTCATACACTAAAAGTGGTATAAGTTCTGTATCAGTATTATTGTATTATTAATAATGTTTTACTGTATTTAACATTAGGGTTATTTAACATATCCAGATATTATTGTTATTAACATTATTATTAAGTACATTTTAGAATTTGGTTACATTATACAGTACATTGTGATTTCTCAGACCTGATTAACTTACTAAATACAAAACATCCATCCCTCCTGCACTTTTGGCCTCTGGAGCCAAAAGGAGCTTTTTCAGACAGATACAGTAAGTCTGGTGAGATGCGAGATGGACTGATGAGCAGGGAAATATAGCACAGGGAGTGATAGTGTTACTCACTAGGACAGTTTATTTTGAATGAGAGGAGTGAACGGTTACGGAATTTAGTGCGGAAGCATGACACCGAACTGAGGCGAAGCAACAGAAGTGGAGTGCAGCAGCACTTGGCAACATCTGCACAATGGATGGTGCACTACAATTAATGTTCAGTGAATGTTCAAATAAAGATTGTTATGTATGTATTTGCAACTATATAAGATAATATTTATGGAAAAAAAACAGGAACATTTTGCATTTTATTGACTTCAAAACTCATACCTGGCTATCTCACACTTGTTGACGTCTAGGCCTCTTTTAGGCATGTAGCCCATGCCTCTCTGGGGCTCCTTGCTGGAAAACGTGTTGAGGTAGTGCACATATGGCGCCTCATCTGTGATCTCGAAGTAACGGATACTGCTGTCACCCTGGAAGAGCAAACAAATTATTTGTTTTTATAGTTTTTTTATAAGTTATGTTGCTTTATAATCCTCATTTTTCTTGTCAAAATGATACATAACATTTAATTTATTCAAATCAAGATGGCTAAACTCACATTGCCAGTGTCACATAAGAAATACCAACCCCACCTTTCCACACAGGTACACAACATTGGTGTCAGGGTCATAGAATGGAAGTAACACTCCATTGCTGGTGTCCATTTCATGCACAGATATTGGATCCTCCATGCTTTTCTTAAAGGGACACACATTAAAAAATATTTCATGACAACACTGTAAAGTAAGATATCATTTTTCAAACATAAGGAAAAAGAGTCCATTCATTTGACTTACTGGATTCCATAAGGCCAGCTGCCGTTCACTCATACGACTGAAGCCAGTGGTGAAGATGTTTCCATCAGCCAGAAAGATGGCCCTCATTGGTCGAGCCCCCTCATGGGCCTTGTCCTTCTCCTGTGATCATCAGTGCCAGTGAGACACTCAGAACCATGAGATAACAAGATTTCAACATAGTAGTGAGATGTTTTCACTTACTGCAGTGATCTTCCCTTTGCGTGGATCGATGACGCGCACTTTCTTATCTTTGCAAGCAGTACAAATGAGGCTGCCGTTGCGACTCCAGCAGACGCTGAAGATCACATCAGGATGCATGTCCTCGAGGTTGATCAGGGCTTCTCCTGTGCCCACGTTCCAAATGATGATGAGGTTATCACATCCTGAAGGAGGAGAAAAGACAAACTGGTTCTTTGATTGTTCAGTCACGCAACAAAACAGTTACAAGTAGGTTTTGAGAAGCAGTTTAACAAAATGTAAATAACGGATGAAAAGTATCTCTGCAATTGTTTACATTAACTAATGTGCAATTTGCTATTCCAAAATATAAGGATCATTATCTCTTTCCATTTATACATTATGTAAAATAAAATTAAAATCAGTCTATATTTAGACCAATATTTAATTATGGAATTAAAAAACTAAAAACATTATGGATTTAATGATAACATTGGTGTGATGATAATGGAAGTAAGGTTGTTTAATAGTAAACAGCCAAAAAAAAAAATCAAAATCTTTAATTTAAAAATGGATAGTTCTGTTCCTTAATGCTGATGGGTAAACACCGCAAAAAAATAAATAAATAAAAAATAAAAATAATAATAATTACAGCTGTGCTAAAATTCACAATATAGGAAATGTACAATAAAACAGCTTTGACATGACATAACTGATCACCTAGCTGTGCAGCATTCATTGAAGCCAATTATTAAATTTAGTTTTTACATGTCAGTGACTACATCCTGGATGAAACTTGCTTAATAAAATGTAGTTTGAAAGAAAATTTGTGTTCTTAATATTTGTATTATATAGTTATAAAAGACAAATGTGAATTTGCGCCTCTTATAACTTTAGCCATGATTTATATTCACAGTATAGCACAGCCTCTCATGCCTTATTGCATTAATATGAATGAATGAATAAATTAATAAATGAATGAATAAATAAATTAATAAATAAATTTAAATTCAATGGAAAAAAGTTAGGTAGCCATGTTCATTACCCTTACCTGCACTTAGCAGAACATTGCGGGCTGTTGGATGCCACGTCACGATCCCCACCCTCTTGGAATGGCCCTCCAAAACCACGACCGGCTCAGAAAGAGGAGAGGTGAGGCCATTCTCAGGGATCTGCCACACCTGTGTGATGAAGACGTGAATATTTTAGCAGATGCATGACAAGAGCAATGTATCAGAAGAAGAGGAATCAGAATGAGCTTTATTGCCATGTATGCTTACACATACAAGGAATTTGTCTTGGTGACAGGAGCTTCCAGTACACAACAATACAAAACAGCAACAAGACTTTTAAAAAATAATTAAAAATTGAATAAAAAATAAATAAATATTGAAAATAAAATAAAGTATATAAAGATTACACAATATATATATATATATATATATATACACACACACACATAAATACATACACACACACACACATACATACATACACACATATGTGCCTGTCGGGAACAGTTTTTTCCCTCAGGCTATCCTTCTCATGAACAGTTAAACTGCCCCATTGAGCAATAATTAATGTGCAATATACAGCTTAGTCTTTTTATATTATCCAACACATCCAACCTCTTCTGCCATTACATTCCCTTGCACTGTATATAACTGATTGTATTTAGATTTGCACTATGTATGTGTATGTGTGTATGTATGTATATATTGTCTACTGTGCATTCTTTATATACTTTATGTATGGGGTACAAGCTAACAGCAACCCTTCCTGGTTTCTCAACAGGGTTTGAGAGGATATGTTGTTAAGTGATGGAGCTGAGCATACCATTACTGCACAATCTTCAGAGCCGCTGGCAATGACGTGATCATTGTGTGGGCACCAGTCGATGTCCAGCACAGGACCTGTGTGACCGCAAACAGTGGGGTAGGCCTTGTCAATACGACCCGTCTGCAAACAGGAACCAGTAGCGGAAGCATGAATTTATATGTAATCTAGCATTGTTCTCATTAACCAAGCCACGTTATATTCAGTGTTCCTGGGTAAGGATATTTAAAAATAATTTGTAGAGATTGCAATAAAGGCACACCTTAAGGAATATTAGCTTTTTTTTCCTGGCCACAAAGTATTTTTTATTTTGATTGAATATTGATGGAGCAACATAATTTGAGTGAAAAGATAACAACAGAAGGTTGTTTTTAATCAAATTATTTATTTATTTTTTAAAGGTGGCGAGGGGGACTTTTACCCTAGACCTAGGGTAAAAGGCTCCCTCACTTGGGGTAAAAGGCTCCCAGGGGGGTTATTTTGATTTAATGTAGATACCAGGGCAATAGTTATAGGGCACAATTTGTCAACGTATGCAAATACTTTTGAGACAGTAAGATGCTTTTTGAGTAACAAATGAAGATAATTCTTATTCAAAATAACTACCTCAGAAAAGGTTGCATTATTTTTTTGTTAATTCAGTCACATTTGACACTTCATAATATCTTTTTCTGATTAAATTTTTTTTATTGATTCATATAGATAACAAGGAAAAGCAAAACATATATACACAGAATCAACATTTAACCCCCACTATTACCCCTCCCAATCCCCAACCCCACCCTGACCCTCAACAACATCCCTGTGGTCACACATGAGTATAGACACAAAAAAAAAATAAAAAACATAAAAAACAAACAAACAAAAAAATATATAATAATCACACACATTTAAAACTAAACTTCTCTCTCCACTGCCTCTCCCTGAGAGCCCTCCAAAAATGCCAAATAGCTGCCCCATTTCCCATCAAACGAATCCCACTTCCCCAGCTTTCTACATAACACTTCCTCGAAAGCCACCACCCTCCCCATCTTCGTGCACCATTCTTGAAATGAGGGCACTCCAGCCGACTTCCATCCCCTTAAAACAATCTGTCTGCCGATCATAACACTGGTTAGGACCCAATTTTTTATGCAGTATCCCCTATATTGATGACCGCCCCATCACCTAAAATACAGGGTCTGGGGCAAAAAGAAATTTGAGTGCCCAATGCATCACACATAAAACTCTGAACCTTCATAAAGGTGAACCCTTGCATCTCTAGATGTAGACTTGACGTTTTTTAGAATCCTATCCCACACTCCATCCTCCAATACCAAGTTCAAATCTTTCTCCCACAATCTCTTGAGAGAAGTCAAAGTTCCGTCCCCCAGACTCTGAATTAGCATTGAGTAATACACTGATGCCTCATGACCTTTTCCAAAAGCAGTAATCGCCACTCCCAGAGTATCTGCCACTTTAGGGGGGTGTATGTTACTCCCAAAAATAGTACAGAGCAGGTGGCGCAGCTGTAAATACCTAAAGAACTGAGATCTGGGAATCCCAAAATGTTGAAGGATCTCAACAGTCCACTCTTATATAGGTCACCGGCATATTAACCTCCCTCTTAATCCACTCTGTCCAGCCGAAAAGGAACTTATTTATACATAATTTTGGGTTCAGCCATATGCTCGAGGCTACATTTAAATAAATGTCCAAATTAAACACTCTGGACACTTTTGTCCATATCGAGTGCAAATGCGAGATAACGGGGTGTAACTTAACTTCTCCGGTTAGTTTGATAGAAAGGTTTTGCAATGGCAAAATAGGGGCAAGAACTTCCAGTTCAATACAAAACCAGGGAGGGGCTCTCTCAGGTGGGAGCGACCAATGAGCCAGATGCCTGAGACCAAATGCATAATAATAAAACAAATCTTGGGTAGGCCTAGCCCACCTTTGTCAATCGGTCTATGCAGCTAACTGAAATGTAATCTGGGATGTTTACCATTCCAAATGAATGACTTTGCTATACTATCAAATTGTTTGAAATAAGAGAGATTGTAGTAGGTAGTTGAATTTTGGAATACAATTCATTTGAATAACATTAACCTTCCTAATCATAGATAAATGTAATGAAGCCCACCTGCCCACATCGCTTGAAATCCTTTTTATTAAAGGGTCAAAATTAACTAACTAAATCACACAAATTTGCTAGGAATAAAATACCCAAATACTTAATGCCCTGTTTGGGCCACTGGAAAATGCCCGGATGTTACCGGGCAGTACGCTGTCAGAGCCAAAGCTTCGGATTTAGACCAATTAACTCTGTATCCTGAGAACTTATAAAATTAATTAATAATTCTGTGTAGACAAGGCATAGATCTAGTAGGGTCGGAGACGAATAATAAAATATCATCTGTGAAAAGCAGAAGCTTATGCGCCACACCTCCCACCACCACCCCTGGAAAATCATCCTCCTTTCTTATCACAGCTGCTAATGGTTCCAGGGCAAGAAAGAACAATAATGTGGAAAGAGGGCAACCCTGCCGAGTGCCCCTATCCAGAGTAAAATAATCTGAAATTAATCCATTTGTTTGTACCGCCGCTACCGGGTGTCTATAAAGAAAATTAATCCAACCAATAAATGTACTCCCGAACCCATACATTTCCAAAATCATAAAAAGATAATCACATTCTACCATATCAAATGCCTTTTCGGCGTCAAGTGAGATGGCAGCGACCGGAGATTGATCATTCGCTACTGACCACATGATATTGATGAGACGCCTGATGTTATCAGAAGAGCTACGGCCCCGAATAAACCCCACCTGATCTATATGTATAAGAGATGTCATAAATTTACTTAATCGGTAAGCCAAAATTTTTGACAATATTTTAACATCTAGCTGGATCAGGGAAATTGGATGGTAACTCTTACACTCGCTTGAACAAAATTGAAAATGACAAATACGTTTTTTTGTCTCAAAATAAATAAGTTCCAGAATATCCATTAGCTACATAAATTTACAAGATTAAAAAAATTATTAAATATTAGATCAAATTACCTCAAAATCAAACTTTAGACATTGCACGAAATGGTCTCATGGAACAAGAAAATGTTGCAGTGCATAGTGACAAACAGGTGTTTAGGAAAGTTCTGTGGAAGTTTTTGATGCTCTTTAGTGTTTTGGGGGTCTTTAGCAGCATTGTACCTGCAAGCTGTTGAAGTGCTTTTAGAGCTAAGCATAGCAAGACAAATTTAGCTCTACTATATGATTTTACATGACTTTTCAAGATTGTATTAATTTCCCATGACTTTTCCAGGCCTGGAAATCACACATTTAAAATTCCCTCATATTTCCATGTTTTTCACGACAGTGGGAACCCTGTATATTCGATAAAGCTAACAGGCATTTACTTATATGACAGTTATTTACTAGTTCTGCAATCAAAATATATTTAAAAAAAATGGAGTGACTATTTGCACTAGGTGTAAATAGCACCTGCCACACAGCGTGGCTATTTGCACTCAAATAGTCTTGTGGAAACTCTAAAATTAAAGACAAACTGCACTCTTAAGTTTTGCTTCAATGGAGTAGTGTGTAAAGATGCTGTGCATGTGTTTTTTCGTAAGGACAACCCGGATTCGATTCCCTCTTTTGCCCCAGTTTTTCTCGTACTGTTTCCTGTCCCCACTCTTAATATTTCCTTTAATACTACTTATAAAAAAATGTAACATAAAGATTTCCTCTCAGTGATTTGATCCCTATGAAGGTTGGTGAGTTTAGAGAAAGGTTTGATCCAGGTAAAATTATCAATGTTTTTACTATATAAATATTGTAGTAACCATGTTTTTTGGCTGAAGCCATAGTTTTGAGGCAATCAACCATGGTGTTACTACAGTAATATGGTGTTCATCCAGTAACCATGTTTTAATTTTGTGGTTACTATGATTTTACTCAAAAATACCATGGTGATTCTACGGTTACTGTAGTAAAACCAGGATTAGGTTTAGGGGTAGGGATTGGTATATAGGGTGCCTGTGAGACTCTAAATAAACACAATAAACATTCCCCAGTGATCCCCTTATACTGTATGTTAGAATTTACTTAGAGGTGCAAATAGTATCTGCCCCTGTTTGCAACTGGATGCAAATAGCATCTAACACTATTTGAAAAGAAGATGCTTTTGGTTGCTATTTAAACTAAGTGTAAAGCCACTGTCTTTAAAAAAGTCATTTATGATTACACTTTAGTATAAGCATTATACTTTTTAGAACTTAGTGACCATTTTATTCATAAACATAATGCATAATTAAATACACTATAAACATAATGAAAGCAAGCAAACTACTTTGCACTTCTCATACTGAATTAATTCTGTTGTTCATTTATTTATTGGCATTTATAATAATAATACAAACCATACAAATCACAAGAATAATAATATACTGAATCAATTCTACACTAACTTTTGCATGTTATTTGAATCAAATATGATATTATGTTATTGCTGTAAATTGCTGCCTGTAGGATTCTGAGATTATTGCTTACCTTTTGCAGAGGGAGAACAAGAAAAGCTCCGCCGCCACTAGCTTCCACAATAATTGCAACAAATTTGGGGTTTACTGCACAAAAGGAACTGTCCCAGGTAACCCGCGAAACCCTGATGTCATCATAGCACTGGTCATTCTTCACCGCCTGGCCAAACACATGACGGAATTTACTCTGTCGTACCACTCGTCTGATCATTTCTGAGAAGAGAAGAGAAAAAAAAGATATAGTAGATTGTGTTCTTGCTTGTCTTATAATGATCTTTTATATTAAAATATAGGCTCAGTAATAGAACATATGTTTTTATGACTTTGTTATGACTAAACATAGAAATATTAGAATTATATACATTTTGGCAAATATTAGAAGAGATATTGAAGATCTAATGCAGAACCCTTACAGTCTATATTTTGTGACATCATGCATTTTTAATAGCAGACGAATTAATGCATTTTCAATGCTTTTCCTTTGCTTTCAGCCTAAATATCGAATGTATCATATTAGGGTAAGATGAGCTGTCAGCTACAAACCGCTGTGAAACAGTTTTCCATTTCAATCTGTATGCAATTCTGCATCAAAGACAAGTGGGAAAATCAAATGCAGTTTTATGTGTGTGAACCAATATAGCTAGACTCTACAAAAACATATTAGGCTATACACTGAGAAAATGTGTAAAGTCAACCTGCAAAAAAAAAAAAAAAAAAAACCTTGATAAAGAAATCCATGCCTTTTTCTTTCAATATTATTTTAATAATAAACAATTCCACATTGCTTGTTGAAATAAAACATTCTATATTTGATGATTAAACTAACCTTTATAATCTTTAAAAGTATAAAAGTAAATGTTTTCTTTGCTGTTTCTCTGTCTTTCCCTACCAGATAAAATTAGTGTATTAATCAAGTTGGATAAATCTAGGATGAATCTCAACAACACATGTAAATTAATTTGCATTCCAAGAAGATCAACTCACAGTTTCAGTAAGCACTTCATAGTTTCCCACAATACTTAAAGTATCAAATCCTTGACCCTGTGATGGCCAAAAATGCTGTACAAATGCTTTACAAAACAGAAAAAGAAGAAGAAGAAGAAGAAGAAGAAGAAGAAGAAGAAGAAAAAGCCTGCCTTGGAAGGATTTGATACACATGCAAAGAGTACTTACTTAATATAACCAGTGTTATAAATATTAATAACACATTAAACACGTATTATAAATAATACAACTAAAACACCAACTGGTATTTGTAATAATACATTAATAATCAAGTATTATTTGAGCTGTCTTTACAAATGCACAAGTGCATTATCTAGAGAGAAACAGTACTGCTGAGATGTCGTCCCTGAATGTTGGCTGTCTTAATAAATAATAAACAAAAACAATATCAAACAGCTGTAGAATGAAATGTGGTCATGACAATAAAATCCTGGATGTGGTTCTGGAAATAGGTCAGATCTATGGCTGTGTGTGTGTGTGTGTGTGTGTGTGTGTGTGTTTGTGTGTGTGTGCGCGCGCTTTCTAATGGCTGAGCTGCGATATCGATGATGATGATGAGCATCCCGGCAAAATCACACACTAACATTTACATTCCGGCTTCAAGATTTATTAATATGAAGACAGATTAGGCGTATGAAAGGTAACGGATGAAGTCAAAGATAAGATATTCGATTAAGAAAGCAAATTAAAAACATGACATAATCGACAGATAGGCAGGCTTTCGCTGGTGTGAGCTATCCGCTAGCAGAACAAATGTATGAAAACAGATCGAGAAAAAAATAAAATAAAAAAATAAACATCGCGTATAAATAGTTTCAATAATGCAGCTTCTTTTGAAAAGACCATGTTTTTCATTTGCACGTACTGGAAATAATAACCTTTGATTTCCAGGCGTGCTATCAACCCGGCACCGGTCAACTTTCAATGAATATCTAATCATTTCTGCTTATCTCGCATCTGTGCATGCAAAGCAAATACTATAGTCTTACATATCTAAAAAATAATGCTATATGCACCAAAAACTGCGCATTCATGAATGCAAGATTTTCGGTTAGACACTAGTTATTTCTAGGGCTTGTGTTTTAAAATCAGTGATGCTTGCTAAAACCGAGCTAGCATTCCTGAAGTGGCTATTGCACCACTGTACCATGCATCAATATGATCAAATGCATAAATCTTACCTTTATCAGTACTACGTCTCTCAAATCGTTAAATTAATTGAATTAGCCACAGATTCAGTTGTGCTGGTGACTCTCTCAGTCAATTGCGGCTAGCCACAATAGCTTCCCTCCTCTCCTTTATTCTGAATGAACGGGAGAAAACGCCCTTGTTCTCCTCTCCCCTCCCTCCCCTCCTCCTAATGTCCTCCTACATGGACATCACTGTATGTGTGAATGAGAAGAAAGTGATACAAACTGTACCGGATGGACCGACAGGTCACTGTGTATTATTTGGGACATTTTAAAATGGAAAAATTCAACACTTGAGCATCACTACTATTACAGACACCTCATAACTGCATCAGGCCCTAGCATTTTGGGGGCCCTAAGCTAAGATTTTCAAATTGGGGCCCCCTGCCTACAGGTGCACTGAAACAACCTGCCTCCTATTCACGAAGCTCCCGCAATATTAAGCAAGTGCAATTAGCACCGAAAGAACAGTCGCTCTGTTTGCGCCATTTCCCAATCTGCACAATTCATATAGTGAATCGGGCGCTAAAACAGTGCAAACAGCGTGTGCATATAAAAGCCTCTTTCAGTCGGCACAATTTATTCTCAAAGAATTCATCCCACAGTATCACAGACAATCAATCAATGTTTTGCTTCTTGTTCGCTTTCTCTCCAAACTCATGAGCGAACTCCCTATCCTCTGTCAAGTTTAAACGAAACTGCTATACTGAACCCATGGTAGTGGGCCCCCTGGTGGTTGCGGGGCCCTATACAGCCGCGTATGTCACATATTATGTCGGGCCGGCACTGAACTGCATGATATTCCATTTGATGCTTTTAAAACACATTGTGCTTCACCTTCAACAGGGCTGATAATGTTACAGAACTCTGGCAATTATGTTACTGAAAGTGAGAAAAGGATGAAGTCATGTTCTATATCTATATCTAAATTGTTGGATAATGTTACAAAGTGCAGTGTGCCATCAAATCTAATTTGAAGTCTTATTTTTCTGCTTCAGTGTGGTTATGCACAACAAGCTTTCTAGTGGACCATGGCCTTTTACTAGCACTCTAGAGGGCCTGAACAGAAAAGGCAATTCAAAATGTTTTGTCTTCTATTATGTTGCAATCAAATTAATGTTATGTATGAAACACACACACACACACACAAAAAAAAGCTTCTTTTTAAGATTTAAGCATTTCAGTTTTATAAAAATGTAATTGTTTAATCTTTAACAAAATCAAACTGATAAAACGTACAATATCTCTGTTTTTTTATTTTATTTAAATGAGTTGAAAATTCCTCAATTTGATGGAAATTAGTTATGAAATTGAAATGTATAAATCTTAAAAATATTTTCTTTCGCTATAGCCCTTTCCAAAAAGTACTTTGATGGCACCATGGTTCACTCAAGGTATCAAAAAATTGTATCATGTAATGCCATGTTACTTTCATATATACCAATAGATACGTATGAGAAACGTAAGACAGTAATTGTTTTTTTGAAAGAAAAATCATACTTTATTTGATGTCCTCTGTAGAGGTCATCAGGACCTCTGCAATGTCTGCAACACAGATTTATTGAAAATGTTGAAAAAGCTTATATTTGTTTATAGCTTATATTTATAAATGCATTCTGATATAAATCTGTATAAGCAGTGTCTGCATTTAATAGGTGTTAGATCAGAATGAGTGTTTGTCAGCATGTTGTCACAGAAATCTCATAGAAATTTCATAGGAATATTGTTCTTTTTTAACCCTATTCACCTGTAGTGCCTCACCAACAGGTGAAATAGGTGAGAACACATGCACTGAGTCCCTATGAGCCTTACATAGGAAATCAAAGAAATCAATGTCTTTCTTGTAAAAGAAAATAATAAACCTGCTTTTGAAAAAAAAAAAAAAAAAGAAAAGAAAAGAAAGAAAATCAATCATGATCATTACAAAAAAACAAAACAAAAAATCTCTATAAAAAATTATTTCCTCTATACAGCTTTGCATTTTTAAACTAGCATAGACTCTGGAGATTTCTGAGCCTCTATTTAACCTACAACTGAGACTCATTTAAACCTGATCAAGATTCTCTATAAAACTCTGTCTGTTTTATACTGGATGAATACTGGGAATGCAATCAGCTTGAAAATCTCTTACCTTTCTTTGGCGAGGATCTTCTTCCCATTATATAGGGAGATGTTTGGACATCAAAGGCTCTCTTCATCTGTGATACTTTTAGGCTCTGGCTTCCAGCAGCTCCATCTGGCCTGGCTTCCATTATGTTTGTCCTGCTGTGATGTATCACTTTCCCCTGGATTTTGTTGCTCTCTCTGATGAGTTTGGAGACAGGCCTGAATCTGGACAGTTCATTTTCCTCCGAGGTAGAAGAATCACTGCTTGGAATTCTACAGGCATGAGGATATCTGGTTGAGACTGAGGTCGGTTGAGAGTCTTCTTTATCCTCAATGCCCAGCACATAGCTTTCAGAGTCATCTTTGACATATTTGACAGGACATTCCACATTTGCCAAAACCAAGTCTTTACCTGAGAAGATCTTCTCCGTATCAGTCTGAGCAAATGGATTACGAGTTTTCTTTGGAACAGGTGGTGGTGGGCCCTTCATTTTTGCTTTTTTCTCTAATAATGGCCTCAGCTGAGACATATCCAAACCTATTTGTTCTTTATGATAAGGATCATTAACAGTTCCTGTCATGTCATCGCAGTCAGGTGCAACCATTTCATCGTGTATGTCCAAATAATTTCTTGGAATATCAACCTCAGGCTCAAACCCTATGGACATGTACATGCAGGATGGGGACTCTGGAGAGACTGTGCAATAAGGTAACATATCCAGTGCTGCCTGCCTTCTGCCCATTTTAATATTGTTGAGCAGTAGGTCTGAATATTCACTTGCCTCATCAATGGAATGAGAAGCAGATTCTTTACGAGTAACAGCCTTTATAAAGGGATTTTTTGGTTTCTTTGGAACAGGTGGTGGTGGTCCTTTGATTTTAGTCTTTTTCTCTGTCTTCTGAGTGTCTGCAGCTAGAATGTCGGGGATCATAGTCTGCATCTCAGTGTAAGGGACATATAAATGGGAGACGTCAGATGACTTCCTTCTCTCTTGATCAGGAAATGTATGAATCTGAAGTTGTGGTGTGATCACGGCAGTGAAATAGAGAGGCTCTCTTTCCTGTTGCAAAGAGGCTGTCAGTGTCCCTCTTGCAGTGTCGCCATCACCACCATCCAAATCTGAGTGAGAAAAAGAATTCAAATGGTTTACGACAAATGGATCTAAACAGTCACTTTTGGAAAAATCAGACAGTGACTCCTTCACTTTGGCCTCTGCATTTGTGTCATCCAGACTGTAATAGATCTTTGGATCGCAGACTCTTTTGCCCAGGTGCACTTTTTGACCATAGCAGATGGCTTCTGTCTCTGTTGTCTGTTTGTCTGGAACAGTTATTTGAATTTTACCTTTTTGGCCTGATAACTCATGCAAAGGTGAAGTAGTATTTCCTCCATGACCAAGACTATCACCAGCTTTCCTCATTTCTGTGGATGGAAACTGAACAACTGTTTGATAAGCAGTGTGTTCTCCAAACACTCCCTTTTTGGCTGAGTGTGGTGCATTGCTAACAGGGACGTTTTTAGCCCTGGATTGAGCTAAACTCTCAAATGACATGACTGTTGAGTTTTTTTCCGTGACTGTGAATGCCCCTTTGTGATCATTCTGCTTCTTAGTGTAAAATAAAAGTTTAGGAGGGTCAGTCAAAGTATTGTTTTGCTTGAAATCTGGATCGAATGAGCAGAACGCCTCTTGTTTAAAATCCAACTCAATTCTCAATGGGACTACAGCTATATCTGCATTTTGGGGATCTGTAACAGTGACAAAGTCAGTTGAGTTGAATGTTGTCACTTGTGGTGTGTGTCTAGATCTTAATGTTCCTGAGCTAACTGAGGTTCTTTATTGGGAATATGTAAGATTTTGTCCTTACCTTTAATTTCACAGCATTCAGGGCTTATAGTCTCTTCTCTTCCCAATATTGGTAATGATGTATGGAAAGTCTGGCTTCTTTGGTCTTTTCTCAAGTGTTCTTTTGGTTTCGTTGCAAAATGACTATTAGTCTGTGAAGCATCATTATGCTTTTGGGAAATACATTTTGAAATATCAGCCATGCTGGGAGATACTGAACTGATATTTTTGTCCTCTTGGAAACCTAAAGTATCATGTTTACTTGAACTCCAAAGCCATGGCCGACTTTCACTGTCAATGTTTGAATGTGAGCAGAGTCCAGTAATTGACAGAGAATCTGAAGTCCCAGTCTCCAGGCACAAAGAATCAGCTCTATCCAAATATTCAAGTCTGTCTGCAGCAGAAACTTCTTGTTGAAGAGTTTCAGTACTATCATTGCAAACTCCATCACAAATTATCCTCATTATATCACTATTTAGGGTCTGGTCACATTCATAATCACATGATGTTTGGGAATCATTGAAATGCTCTTCTTTGTCCTCTGAAACTCCTTTATCCTGGAATGGCTTTCTTTCAAGTAATTTAGCATTCTCTGATTCTCCCTGTACCATTACAGGGCAAAAGTGCTTCCACAAAGATTTTCGCTTCATTTCTCCATCTTCAATCGTCTTATGTATTGCCCTTGACCCTTTGTTCCCATTTTGTCTGTCAGACACTGTCCGTGTTTCATTCTTCTCAATGCGCTCAACATCCTCTGTTGAATCCCCTTGACAAGAACCTTCTAACATGTTTGGAGTATCCTTGGGATGAGGCAGAGTTTTGTTAGTCATTCCTTTTGTTTTGTAAGCCTGCTGCTGGCCCACAGCACCAGATATGCCCAGACTGTCTGTAACAGTGGCGTCGTTTTCTAGCGTTTTGAATTCTGTGGCACGTGGACCTCTTGTCGGGCTCAGCTGAGGATTTGGTGTCTTGACATTCTGTAAAACATTTGTGTCATTACTCTGACTTATTCTTTTTCCGCCCTGGTTGAGAGAGGGCTCACTGTTGTCATTAAGTCTTATTGGTTCCTGAACAAAATCCTGATCTGTTCCTTGGCTGCGTACAGATTCTGTGCTGTTGGAATGTGCCTCCTCCTCTTTTTGGTTTAAGATCTCGTAGTCAATAACAGCATCGGTCAAGACTTCCTCTTTGTCCTGTTTCTGTCCCATTACCTCTGTGAGGAACACAGATCACCACCCATGAATATACGAACAGATCATCTATATTTATCTGAAACAAGCCCCCTACCATCTTAGTCTCTATCTCTTGTTCCACTCTCATCACTCATAACTGGAATGCCTAAAATTAAATGACTCTCGATGTGGCCACTGAGTCACAGAGCCAAAACGGGAACTGGACAACTGGCAGAGTAGATCTGTTACCAGGTGCGAAGGTCACATTAGACATGAAAGGGGAAAACCCACAGACTCCAAACATATCCCATGCTCTTGACAACAACACTCCAGACCTCCTGACCTCAATGTCAGACCAGCAAAATTTGTCTTCTAACTATGAGACTGTAACATGATACAAAAGATGCTACTAGTTCCAAAATCTTTTAGATCTGGTGATGTAATTCTGTTATTCTATTTGATTTTTTATTTTTTTTTTATTTTTATCTTGACATACTGAATATTTAAATAAATAGTTCACCTAAAAATGAAAATCATGTAATTTTTTTACTAATGTTGCTCCAAACTCAAATGATTTCCCTCCTTAAATGGAACACAAAAGGTCTTCAATGGGTTTATTTGCCATATAATGAAAATGAATAGTGATCGAAATAAACAACCCCCACCATAAAACCACAGTAAAAGTAATCGATATGACTCATGTATTAGCCTATATTTCAAGTCTTCTAGAGCGAAACGATCACTTTTTGTGATTAACTGAATGAAGTATAAGTCATTATTCACTCTCAAATCAAATCAACAAGTCATTTATAAAGCACTGAAATCAAATAAGGCGGCTATGTCGGTTTGTCAATCATTGGTTATTGGTTCTTGCGACATGACGCCATAATGTTTGGTCACGAGATGCGCTGAAAACCAGTGAGGTTTGATGTTATCGACTTGGCTGTCATATTTGATTTCAGTGCTTTATTATTAATAATTATTAACTAATTATTAATTTGATTTGAGAGTGAGTAACAACTTAAATTTCATTCATTTTTCTGTCATTTTATGTTGATATTTTGTCCTTTGTTTTTTAGCTTGACAGACCAGTCACTATTCCCTTTAATTTTATGGCAAATAAGCCCTGGGAAGGCTTTTTAAAAGTTAACTTTTTGTGTTCCATGGGAAAAAGATGAGTAAATAATTAAAGAATTTTCATATTTGTGTGAAATACTCCTTTTACGAATCTGTAATCTGGGTCATTTGGACTCTGACTGTAAGAGTCATGGGTTTATCAGTGACATTCTGAATTGCCCAGCCTGAGTGGTCTGAGAGTAAGAAGCCACCCATAATGCCCAGCTGACTAGTGTCACAATGTGTCTCATGGGAAAAATAGTTTAAAATAGCCTCCCGATATAAGCACAAGATAAGGTATAAGCAGGTCCTGGAATTTGTACTCTGGCCCATGCTGTCACCAAAACTTAAGCTGAAAGCACAAATTGAGCTTATACATGCTCATTTCATTTTTATTAAACCTTATGTGCTCATATAGACTGATCAGCCACAACATTAAAACCACCTGCCTAATATTTGTAGATCCCCAACAATCATCCATGCGATTATCTAATCAGCCAATCGTGTGGCAGCATTGCAGTGCATAAAATCATGCAGATATGAGTCAGGAACTTCATTTAATGTTCACATCAACCATCAGAATGGGGAGAAATTTGATCTCAGTGATTCGGAGCGTGGCATGATTGTTGGTGCCAGATGGGCTGGTTTAAGTATTTCTGTAACTGCTGATCTCCTGGGATTTTCATATACAACAGTCTCTAGAATTTATTCCGAATGTTGACAAAAACAAAAAACATCCAGTAAGTGGCAGTTCTGTGGACGGAAATGCCTTGTTGATGAGAGAGGTCAACAGAGAATGGCCTGATGGGTTCAAACTGAAAAAGTCTACGGTAACTCAGATAACCGCTCTGTACAATTGTGGTGAGAAGAATAGCGTCTCTATCAGAATGCTATTCTGAGATGCGGGTTGGCGCTGTTTTGGCGGCACGAGGGGGACCTACACAATATTAGGCAGGTTGTTTTAATGTTGTGGCTGATTGGTGTATGCACCACTGAAGAGCTAAATTATAGATTTCATAAAATGTCATATAATGCAGACAATGTCATAGGCTACCATCATGAATAAAAAAGTAGGCGAATCATTAGCATATTTTGAGGTACATGTACAGCTCATGAATATGGATTTGTTTAGGCATTAGTGAATGTTGCTTTGTATTATCACTAATTGTCACCACATGTGCCTTTCAGCCTGATTCAGTAGTTCGTATGTTAATGTAATCTTGTGTTAAAGCAGTAAATGTATTTGGCTTGCTGTCTTGCTTGTTTACAGGAGTTGTCACAGGAAGCAGGTAAGCAGCGGCTTATATATTCCTGCTCGTTGGCTGTGATTTGTCAGATTAAAATTAACATGCTCCTCCTGAACCTCAGTTAATTTACTCAAAAATGTAAGGGTTTATTACTCTGTCTGTTGACTTCTGCCTCTGTTAGCTAGTCTGAAAATGTCAGCTGTAGAGGTACAAGCTCAGTCTGCTGAACTACTTGGTGAATGGCAAACCTATATTAGGGTTATGTCATTGCTCAGGCACTGCGCAGTAAATCTAATAGGTTATTTTGAGGATGATGGCTTCAGCACGCAATATCCCCAGCAGCTGGGACAGACCATCCATAAAGTCTCCCTCTCTTTCTCTGTTTACCTCTTTTGCCCTCTCTCATCATTTTGTGAATTAATTTACTGTACGACGAAATTTCATGATCAAGTGCATAGAGCACAGACAAATTTCTACATAATCAAATAAGAATTTATTTTAATAGTTTGATATAATCTGCTGGCTTTCTTTATCCATCTTTACCCAAAGTGACTTTCTCATAAAGATGGATAAATAAATGATATCTCCTAAAAGAACACATGACAAAAGCCTCAAGACTTAAATGCCTTCTTGGGATAGCCAAGTTAACTGGTTTGTCCACTTGTTGTCAGACAATGGACTTTATTCTACAAACATGCAGTGACATCACATGGACCTATTCTAGTGAGCTTTAAGACACTTAACACTTATTAGAATGGCTCACCTGTTATTCAAATAACAACTATCAGTAACCACCCACCTTATTATCTATGCAAAACAAGCTGAACTATATGCAGTTCAACATTGTTAGGAGTCAGTGAATACAGACACATAGAGACATATGTGAATATATGAAAGTCATATTGTCTGTTCATAAGATAAATCATCCAACATTAAAATGTTTCTTGTTTGTAAAACAAACAAAAATCTCCCTCAGACAACTAATTCACAAATACATTTACATTTATGTCCTTAGACGATGGTTTCTGTCCAGCGACTAACAATACAATGATGAAAGTATAGATGTAACATATGCAAGAGAAAAGCAGCTGTCAGTCTTACCATGTTAATGTATTCCTACAGAAAAATAAAAATAATCGTCACCAATGATGCACATACTTTTGGTTTGCACTAAAACACTAAAGACAGTACATTTCTGTCTGTTTAATTGACTCCAGGCTCACTGTCTGGGCTTCACTGCTTTAATACCTTCCTTGGTCTTGTGATGTCAGAATCAAATTTGCCTTATTCAATAAAAGTTCCTTCTGTGCAGCAGTTCAGGCAAAGCAAAACAATCTATTTAATTTACATATCACTTACTTTAGCCTCATTTTGTAGAACATTTTAATTTCTGTAAAGGATATGCCTCAAGGAAGTAAATTACTAAATTATTATATGTATTCACTTATTTTAATAATTGTTAACACAGTTCTCTCTCATTTCTTAGGTAAGGGCACTCAGTGCTATAAATAAATGAAATAATGGTCCATTTCTGATGCAGACAATAAACAATTTATTTATATAATCGTCTATACATGACATTATTATAAAACAAAGTGCAGCACAACTTAAAATGGTCAAAAAATGAACGCATGATGTATGTTCCAAGTCACTTTATAAGAGCTGTTTAGTTAGGGATAAAGACAATATTCCATTTATTCCAGTGATTTTATTGTAAGCTAAGTGCATTCAAACATGCCCAACAATGAAAAATCTCATATGCAAAAAAATTTAATGACATATCAAAATGAAGAGACAAACAGACTTTAATGAGCCACAAATATGCATTTGTTCAAAATAAACTTTGCTCTATAAAGACCATTACCAGGTGAAGAAAAAACAAAGAGCAGTTTTACCAAAGAACGGTTAGACAACTGATTGCAAATGGCAACAGGTAAGGCACTTACATGTTTAAACAAACAAAAATGTCTAGTACTTCCATCAGCAGCAGCTGGGAGGAGGAATGACGAGCCATGAGCAGAAAGCAAGAATACAACTTTACTCTCTTTGGGAGGCCATCATTTTGGCTATTATAAAATTTTTGATTTAAAGAAATACTCAAATTTATCACAACCATACAGCAATAAAATATGAAAAAAGAAGAAGAAAACATAAGCAAACTCAAAGCCAATATGAAGTTCCAAAAGTCAGTACATAGTTTCCATTCAGTAGTGATTGAGCCCGTGTGGACTATACTAAAAAGCTTTCACTTGAATTTCACTCAAAGTGCTCTTCTCTCACCTCTCATCTTCTTTTTCTAAATGGAAATTATAAGATTTTTCACACTTCTCAGTAAATAAAAAAAGATCCTCTTCAATTTCTTCCTTACTCTTATTGCACAGGCCACATTGCATATTTTAAATGTTAAAAAATAACCATAGTAAACAACATAAAGACCAATAAAATTAATTATCAAAACATTCAAAAAACATTCACAATTAAGGTCAAGTTTAAACAATACTTATGCACTTGTTACCACCTCAGAGCACGGATCAAACTTTGTGTGTTCTGGTACACATATCAAACGCATAATTGTAGTAAACTGACATCTCAAGCGAGTCCCTATGACCACAATTTCATAATAAAATGTAATGCTTGAGCCTGTTAACACTGAATGTACATGACTGTCATTATCAGATGCCATGATGCTGTTTCATATAGGACACTTTAAAACAACCTTATAAAGGATTATAATGACACATTTCAACATCTTCTGGTCAACTTGAAGACTGTATTGTACTACTGAGTTGCTGCTAAAGCCTTTTTGCACATCACAGGCTACAATTTGTACAATAAACAGCTTAAGCTAAATTACATGAGAGCTGTACTCTAGTAGTACATTTCAGATCTAGTTAATCTGAAAAACTCCAGATGAGAAGCAAAATTTAACGTTCTAATACAAATAGCCGACAACATTCATGTTGCAGTTTTCTCTGGAAATAAGACTGATTATGTGGCTTTGTTGATGTTGTCATTTTAGCAAATGGCATAGGATGAATTTAAAAAACAACAAACGATTCAAGTAAATATCAGGGTGGAGTAACACAGTGGCTTCAATAGACATTTTCATGAATTTTAGACTGAATATCTGTTTGTAAGGCATAAGCTTTGGGTAAAATGTTGTTTATCACCTTGTTTTATTAATTTTGCTATAGCTAAAATCTTGTCTTGAATATGTATAAGTGTCTACATCTAATCTGGTTCAGTTTTTAATAACCCATAAATACTTGTCTACCACTCGAATTTGACCAACCAGTAATTTCTATGGTTTGGAAATTTCTATGATCATTAGGAAACTACAAGTGGTCTGATTATTTCTTCATTTCATAACACCTGGCCATAATGTTCAGCTTTTTCATATTTTTATCCAATGGATTGTAACTATTATGTGAATCAATTCAATTTGTCTCAGTTTTTCCTATCACATCTTTTCAATTGCATGATGGTTCCTCTGCAACAGCACAATTCAATTTGCTAGTAAACAAACTGGGTGACAAAATGTAGTAATTTATTTTGTTGGTAATAATACCAAAAGTACAATTTAAGGAATATTATGTGTTCAATACAGCTTAACCTAATTCAATAACATTTATGGCATAATGTTGACTAGCACAAAAATTATTCTTTAAAAAATGCACAACATGAGGTTACAGTGAGGCAATTACAATGGAAGTTAATGGGGCCAATTGTTGGAGGGTTTAAAGGCAGATATGCAAAGCTTATAATTTTATAAAAGCATTAACAGTAATTCTTCTGTTAAAACTAATGTATTATTTGAGATGTAAAGTTGTTTAAATTATCATTTTTTCAGTCTTTTTAGGGTTTTCAGTGTTCATGACGTTGCCACAGCAACGAAGTTGTAAAATATAACTTTACACAAAAGAGATAAGTGAGATTTTATCACACAAAAATCATGTTAACACTCATATTGTTTGTCTTGTGGCTATCCTTTTGAAACAGTGAATATTTTTGTGTTTACGGATTGGCCCCGTTCACATCCATTGTAAGTGCCTCACTGTAACCCAGATTTTTGCTTTATATAAAGACAAGGAGGGACAAGTCGTAATTAAATTTTCTGTAAATTTTTAATTTAGTGGTAAACAAAATTATGTCAAAAATGCTATTGATTGAGCTTAATTTGTATCGAACCTGGAATATTCCTTTAAAGTATCTTAAAATAGTAAGATTTAATTATGGAGATCAAATGAATATTTGAACAATCAGCTCTCCGCAAATAGTTTAGGGATTGTAGGAAAATCATATCCAATAGAGGCACTCAGCCTATATACCGGTTTTGATAGGTCTGGATTAAACCACCAACAGATGGTTCACAAGTATTTAAAACCTTAATAGGTAATGCTCCTTTAGCAAGACAAAGCAAAGCGTTATCAACAAAGCCGTTAATGAAGATCCAAGCCAGAGCATGCTTCTTTAATATATATCTAAGTTAAAGCACAGACAAACACATGAGAAATGCAGTGCAGTTATGTTAAGGGCTGTTGGAAGGAGGTCCAACTCTGGCCTGATTGTTCTCATGAGGTGTCTTGCAGCAACGGCCTCCATCGTAGCTTTCAGTGGCTGTAGGACTGTCGGTTTTTCTTGGAGCTATACCATTCACTGAGAAAGCAGTTCTGACATCTTTGAGAAGTCAGCTTTTTAAACTTTGCAACACAGTTAAAGAGAGCTTGGGAGAGCAAGAGGACTGCATGCCAAGAGCAGGGTCTTGCTCATTGTAGTCAATGGAGACTGTGGCAGAAAGTGTGAGGTCCTCTGTGGAGATGGCCAAATCACCGAGTTTAGCCAGTGAATTTGACCGTTTGAGCTGGGAGGGTATGGTTAGACCCGCAAGCCGCACACGGCTCTCAATCTCTTGGGCTCGCTGACGTACCATGCCTTGTTGCCCTCCCTGCATGCTCTGCAGACTTTTGCTGCTGGAGCTGCGCGTCAGGGCAAAGCTCTGCGGTGAGGAGCATGGTGTGAAAGTTTGATGTGGTGCTGGGCATTTAGCAGAGGCTATGGGGACGGTCCCCTCATCCACTTCCATGTCCTCTGTGGCAGTGTCCTCTACACTCAAGTCCATCTGTTCTGACTGAGGGATCTGTGTCTCCAGGTAGGTCCACTGGCTGAGCTCGGCAATAGGCCTCTCACCACCCAGACTGAGCTTTAGGAGAGTTAGCTCTGTAGTAGGACTGCTGGAGCTTCCCTTGCTGCCCTCCTCTTCCCCCTCCATTCTGTGCCTCTCATCCATGTCCTCAGTCTCCAAGGAATATTGCAAATCCTGAGGAAGATCTTTGCACCTCTTGGGCAAAGCCAGATGCTTGTGGTAAGCGTCCAAGCTCACCACTTCAGAAGCACCAGAGTAACATGTGCACTGGCAGTGTCCGCTGCACATGTGATGGCGAGGGGCAGGGGGAGGCACCTTACTGATGGCAATGGTACTGAATTGGTTTCCTCCAGGGGCCTGGATGGAGATACTGGGCAGGCCAGTGTGACGTGGCAGGTTAAGGCGATGGGTGCGACGTTCACAGCGGCGGCCGCTGGGCAGGCGCAGGCAGTCTCGGCACGACTGATATGAGGGCTTCACTTTGAAGGGGTTTCCAATGCTAGCACTGTCCTAAACCGATGAATACACACAGGCAGGGAGAATGGTTAGGTTTTTTAAAAGGTGTAAGAGTACGCGATGCTTTAGAGAAAGAAAAGCGTTTAGGATGGATTCACAGCTATAAGCTTGCATACAAGCCAGGAGAGCTGCCGCTACAGCTAAGACGTCATACTCACGTCAAAGCCAGAAGGGCAGCTGCGTTTCCCAGCCAGCCTGTTGCTGTTGTTGGCGTTCTCGTTGTTAAATCGGTTCAAGTTAGCCAGGCTTTCGTCTTCCCTCTGCGTCTCCTCGCCGCGTGCTAAGGCTGCCATCTCTGCTTCCTCTTTTTGTGCTTCCTCTTCATCCTCCTCCTCCACCGTGCTAAACTCCAGCCGCAAACGCATGTCCTCCAAAGGCTCCAACCGGCTGCAGGTCTGTGCTGCTGTTCCCTCCCCAGGAAGGGCCAAGTGAGCCATGGGGAAACCCTCATCATCCAACAATGCATCCCTCTCAACGTCCTCAATCTCAATGAAGACTCGCTCCATGCCTAAAATTGGAGGACCTCGAACTGGTGTGGAGGGTTCACTGTCCAGGGCGGTGTCAGAAAGTCGGCGGAAGTAGTAGTTGTAATTGAGATGGTCTGTTGGCTCATCTCCACAACAGGGGGAAGAACTTGCTCCTCCGTGGCCCCAAGCCGCTGCCTCCCGATCAGGGTGCAGCTCACCACTTCCAGCTGAGGCCTGGAGACCCTCCAATGAGTACTCATCACCATCCGGTTGCCAGAGTTTGTTGTGTCGCTGCTTGCTGCAATGACAGAAAACAGAGGTAGCAGTCACATCACTGATTGATTTTTTTCACATTATCAAAAAAAAAACTCACAAAACAAATATAAAGCAACGATTTGGTTCTTTATTGTGGGTTACAAAAGTCACCAGCATACTTTGTTTTGGATGCTTGTGTGCTAGTGTCCCTACTATTTCTATTCTCTTACTATTCACATTCCAGTGACTATCAAATTGCCTACAAATGTAAGTATTGAAAAACCTGTTGCTTTGGATAAAAGCGTCTGCTGAATGAATAAACGTAAATGCAAAAAAAAAAAAGTTTATGACGTTTCTCTTTATCTTGGCTTTTCCCACCTGGCATCTAAAATCCCCTCGTACTCAGCCAGTTGTCGCATGAAAGATGGATTGGGTTGTGCTATACTTCTCTTCTGTTTGACAAAATTGTGTGCCTTCTCAAGCGACCATCCATACTCCTTCATAGCATAAGCAATGACAGTGGATGCTGAGCGACTCACTCCCATCTTGCAATGTACTAGGCATTTAGAGTTGTTTTTCCTATACAAAAAGATATACAGAGCATCCAAGTCATAAACATTTTTGTCAAAAATTATTATATATTATTTTTTGTATAATAAGGGTAGCAAAAGCTAGCAGGCTCAAATATGACCGTTTATACGGCACAAAGGTTTAAGACAGACAGAAGGTGACAGCAACAGAGATACATTTTCCAATATCTTTCTAAACATGAAAGTAACTCACTTGGCTTTAACTATGAAGTTGTAGGTTTCATTCCAGTGGGCCAGCAGATCTGTTGTCTCATCATCATAAACACAGACGTTATAATAACAAAAGGTACCTGGGAAAAAGTTGTCAATCTCTCTTGTGACATTGAGGATATACCCAACCCTGCATAAAATAAATTAATGTTAGATAGTTTATTGCTGATCTGTGTTAAACACAAGTGTAATCTTAACTCAGTCCACACTTGAAACAATATCATAAATCTCTGCACTGACCCAGAGTCTTGGAGCTCTTCCAAACTGGATGCGTTCCATTCTGAGCCCTGAAATGAATGAGATGTACAACAAACATATCTTAAGGGACTTATTTGGCTACAGAATCTTTAAGCTCCAGTCAATAACAATATCTTTTGGTCGTAAACCTAAGCAGTCTTTTAAAGGGATAGTTCACCCAAAAATGAAAATGATCTTATCATTTACTCACCCTCATGCCATTCTAGATGTGTATGACTTTCTTCTTCAGCAGAACACAAACAAAGATTTTTAGAAAAATATCTCAGCTCTGTAGGTCCATACAATGCAAGTAAATGGTGATCAGACCTTTGTACTGTAGCTCCAAAAATCACATAAAGGAAACAAATGTAATCCATATGACTACAGTGTTTAAATCCAAATCTTCAGAAGCAATATAACAGGTGTGGATGAGAAACAGAAAAATATTTAACTCCTTTTTTATTCTAAATCTCCACTTTAACGTTCACTTCCAGATGTAAAAGTGAAAGTGGAGATTTAAAGATATTCTTCTAAAAATCTTTGTTTGTGTTCTGCTGAAGAAAGTCATACACATCTGGAATGGCATAAGGGTGATTAAATGATGAGAGAAATTTCATTTTATTCCATTACTATCGAGGAGAAATAGGAATATCCACAACTATTATCAGATATCGTCACACAGATCAGCCTCTCTTTTTTTTAGGTAAAAATATATGGCAAAAATGCTCTTAACATGAATCACTCGAGCATGTGGTGGAAAAGAAAGCTTGGAGGAGGAAGCTTTACCAGGTACAGATGGTCAAATATGAGTGTAGCCTTGTCCATCTGGCCCAAGATAAGCAGCATCTCATTGTCAATAAACTCTTTATACTCCCTCAGGTTGCAGCTCATGTGTTGTTCCAGTTCATTTCGGATCTACAAAAGTGAAAGGAATGAGTTCTGATTCAATTTAATGTTCCCTGCCTGCCACTGCCATTCAGTTAGGGTTCAGATGCTTCATTTTTAATCCATGGCATAAAAACCTCTTCACACATACCTCCTTGGAAGTAATATTTTCCAGGTCCTGAAACATCATTATGTTTCGGAGTTTGGCTGTGATCATACACTCTGTTATCTCTCTCTCAGCTGGCCTGTGTATGACACGAAACAAATATGTTGGTCTTGTTAATTAAAGGGGTCACAGCAAAATATTACAACTTTGGCCACATATTAAAATATTGATGGTCATATCTCATATCATCTTTTATTCACTTATATATTCTGTAATCAGCTCATCAATCAATTGCTGGAGTACAAATGTAGTGGTAGCAACAAAGATTTCTGCTTTAGACTATCCAGTGATACATAACTTACTGATCAGAAAACATGACTGGGGAGTCAGGCTGGGTGGTCTCCAGATCTGTCATGGCATTCCACTCATTGATACAGCTCTGCTCTGAGGAGATGCAGCTCTCATAATAGCCAGCCCAGGTGAGGGCCATTCCCCCTGGGAAATAGTTGTACCTGCGGGACACCTCACATGCTTTGTGCAATACCTGGAGGGCAGACCTGTAATAAAATTGAGGCTCTTACATTTGATTCCAACAATGTGTGTGTATATATACAGTATTTCACATAATAACAATGGCAGATTTATAAACAAAAAATAGAGGATCTATGTCATTGTTTAGCATATTTAATTTTAAATCCAAAATTTTCTTTCCTCTGTAAATCAAGCAACAAATAAAACACTGAGTCAACATACCACATGGCCTGGACTGACACAGGTTTAAAGACATGCAGCCTTCCTGCTGTGCTCACACTGAAACCTCTGAGAGAAGAGATAGAAAAGTTGAGGAATGCAAATTATGAGGTCTTGCAATTTTTGGAGATTATATGCATAGGATGATACGTGCAGCAGGACAATGCTGCTTTCCTGGACTTGTCAATGGAGCAATTTCACACCACAAGTCAGTGGAAAATTCTCTCTGCACAGTGTGACATTAAAGTCTGCCAATAGCCCCCAGGTCACATGCACAGAGACCTTAAACATGTTATTTCATACTGAACCTGCAGAGGTCATTCTCTGTACACAGAACATCAAGGAATTTGTGATTGGTTTTAATGGATTTTCTTTGTCATTTCAGATGTAATAACCATAAATTTGGGAATGTGGCAAACAACATTTTTATGAGAAAGAAAGGAAGGTAGATCTTTTGGAAAACTACAGCAGGTGTTAAAAAATATACAAAAAAATAATTATAGTGCCAACATACTTTTTAAACTCAATACTTGACTGGGCAAATAACTGGGCCTGAAATGTTCAGGCCAATACTTTAAGGCCTAGCTTAAAATAGGCTTTGACCTTAGCTCTATAGGAAATGAAGCAGTATATTTACCCATCTCCATCCAAGTGGATCTTGGTGTCACTCCACAGCGGAAGGGTCATCCCAAAAGAGCAGCTTTTACCATGACAAACCAACAAACAAACATACATGCGTCTTCTAATAAATGTAACATAAACAATGCAGAAGTCTACAGAGAATGCATTTAATTTTGTCGGCAAGGCAGTTAGTTTGCTCTATCCTCCCGTGTCCCTACCTGTCCTTTTCTGTGAAATCCATACCCAGCAGTATGTTCTCTTCAGTGTCTTCATGCCCATTTGTGTAGACAACCACCATGTACCGCACATGATCCATCCACGCACTTTCTAACCTAACAGCCTGTTGATGGAGATAGCGTAAATGAGTGAATGTACTTTGAAGTAGAGGTTGACCGATATATCAGTTTTACCAATATATAGGTGCTAATAGTTGCTTTTTGGAACTATCGTTTATCTGCAAAAAATCAACGCTGATAGTTGCTGAGAATTTTTTTTTTTATTCCTCTGTTTCTGGCACTTGAGGGTGCTATGTTAAAGGATTAGTTTACCTAAAATTTAAATTCTCTCATCATTTACTCACCCTCATGACATCCCAGATGTATATGACTTTCTTCAGCAGAACACAAATTAAGATTTTTAAAAGGATATTTCAGCTCTGTAGGTCCATAAAATTCAAGTGAATGGGTGCCAAAATTTTTAAGCTACAAAATGCACATAAACAAAACACAGCATAAAAGTAATCCATAAGACTCCAGTGGTTTAGTCCATGTCTTGGAAGAGAAACATTTCAATATTTAAGTCCTTTTTTCCTATCACTATCCACTTTCACTTACTATTACATTCTTCTTCTTTTGGTGATTCACATTCTTCATGCATTTTGCCACCTACTGGACAGGGAGGAGAATGTATAGTAAAAACAGACTTAAATATTGATCTGTTTCTCACCCATACCTTGGTACAAGCAGTGGGACATCATATCGCTTCAGAAGATAAGGATTTAACCACTGGAGTATGTATGTTTTTATGCTGACTTTGTGCGTTTTGGAGCTTAAAATTATTGGCACCCTTTCAGTTGCATTGTGAGGACCAACAGAGCTGAGATATTCTTCTAAAAATCTTCGTTTGTGTTCTGCTGAAGAAAGAAAGTCATGCACATCTGGGATGGCATGAGAGTGAGTGAATGATGAGAGAATTTTCATTTTTGGGTGAACTATCCCTTTAAGACCTCCTTGGTTCGACAAAAAAAACAGTGCCTCTAGAGGTGAAATAAAAACAATCACTGACTCCACATGGAGTTTGTTGTACCACGTGACTATGCTATGCACAGAGCTGGTTACTTAAGAAGCTGATTTAAAACAGAGTCATATACACATTATCATAGTCATGGTACAATAAATCAATAATTTAAGCCAACCGAAATGTAAAAGTAGGTGGATTGACAATTAATTTGTTTATAACTAATTTGCTGCATTGAAGAACTGTATGTTTGCCGACAAGGTTGTGAGGATGCTAACATTGCTAAAGCGGAGAATAGCGTGAAGCCTCCACACGCGCTTTGTCTCCATGGTAACGTGCTCAACAAGCCACGTGATAAGATGCGCGGATTGGCTGTCTCAGACGCGGAGCCCAACTGAGATTCGTCCTCCGCCACTCGGATTGAGGCGAGTCACTACGCCACCACAAGGACCTAGAGCGCATTGGGAATTGGGCATTCCAAATTGGGGAGAAAAAAAAAATTACAAATAAGAGTCCCTGCTATATTGCTGACTTGTTCATAGTTAAAAGTCCCACTTTATGCACCAAATCTTATTTTATTTTCGTTATTATTGGTATTTTGGTTGGACATTAAACTGCATCTGAGACTAATTTTGGACTGTTGTTGCCATTATGTCTGCACCTGTCACAATAAGGAAAGGGTAAGAATTTTTTTTAACATTCAATAAACCGATTTTAAAGCTATTGGCCGATTAATCGGTTATCCACCTTTTCCACCAGCTTAGTTATCGGTATCTGCAAAATCCACTATCTGTCGACCTCTACTTTAAAGTAGATTTTCTAACACTGTACTCTGAAAAATTAATCACATTGTAAGTTTGTCACTTACCAATTTGATTCTGTCCTCAGAGCGAAGGGTGTTTATCATTACTTGTAGGTGCTGTGGTAGATCACCTTTAACCCCAAAAAACAATGATAAACAGAAAAAAACTCAATGTTACATTGTTATGGACAATAAAGAACTAGCTTCTTCAACAATGACATCACACTGTAACGGAAATCCATTACGTCCACCTGTACTCTGGTGGTTTACCTGCGTTTTTGTGAAGGGTGGGTGTCCTGGGCCCTTGTGGACTGCTGCCTTGCTGTAAAAACAAAGCTGCCCCCTTTACCATGAAGAAACTTTCACTCAAGCTGAAACAGGCCATACACACAATTATGAACATACTCAAAAAGTTAGATGAATTACCATAGTTAAAAAAGAATGAATGGATTAAATAAACTAAGGAAATATTACTGACCTCAGGTTTGCTTTTCCATCACCGTCACTGCCTACATCCTGACAAATAAAAATAGCATGCAAGAATAAAAAAAAAAAAAAAGTGCTTTGGTAGAAAACGTGGTTCGTGAAATGACTTCACTTATCCCAAAAAATGTTCTCTCTCATCCTGGTTTACAGTCAAACACAAAGCCACTACAGAATATTTCATTCAGGACCATAAACAGCATAGACGTAGAGTGGGACATGTCCCCCCAAAATTCAGAATAGTGGATCAGTTTTAAATACTAGGTTCCATCCTTGGTTTGACAGACTCTAGGCTTGAGATTTTAAGTAGTATGTAGAGCCATTTTACTCATAAGCAAAACAAAAACACACATGGGGTGGATTTGTGATACATTAAAAATGGAAAGCCTCAGGGATGGGCATTAATGTGGCCTTATACTACAAAGGCTAGCTTATTAGAGGGCTGTCTCTGAGATCAGCGTGAACAACAAATCTGGTGGGAAGACATGACAAAATGCTAGGCCTCATGATTGGTCACCAGGCAGAGTGTCTATACTATGACATCATTGCAGCGGCAGTGAATGTATTGAGAGAGCTGCCAATTCTCAATTGGTCAGGAGTATCAAATATTGAATCCTAATTTAAACTACTATAAAGCATATTCGTGATATGGCTAAAAATATTTCTCGACATTTTGCTTCATGCATTAGATATTACAAAGCAGCACTTAGTTTATCCCCATCAATGTACTTTTATCTTCGAATAAGATTATAGGGGCCGTTCAGACAGAGAGCGTTCTTGCGCTAAAAAATAAAAAAATTGTAGACGCGGCGAAATTAATAGAGCATAACGCAAGTGTCTCGTGACGCGTTTTAACAGCTGAAGTTCTTTTTAACTTAACACGGCGTCCCTGCTCGGGACGCTGAGAGAGAGAAAAACAGCGGCTAAACGGTTCAAAAACGTCCATCTATCGCACGTTTACACAGAACACAATTGAAAAGCAGAGCGGTGTGAACGCCCCTTAAGACTACTGCAAGTGAAGTAGGATACACTTTAGAAAGGACATATATTTGACATATAACCATTATACAATCCGACTCTGCTTTGTTTTGTTTGGGCAAATCAAGTTAATCATCATCATCATCCCGCGCGCACTCACGTACACTGGCTGAAAACAACCTTACTAATGTCAAAACTTCACCACGCGCTCATCTACACAGCAGGTTAAACTCGGCAACTTCTCGTGGTAAATGACTGATTTTATCACATTTGCACATGATTAGAAAGGTGATGTGTCGGAGGAATGCTGCATGAGCAACAGGCCTGGTTAACAGTAGCTCTTTAAGCCTTTTTACACATGCATCCCCGGCATTTTCCTCCCCCGTCAGCCTCCACTCACCTCCCCCGCGTTGGTGCTGGCTGAGGATGCGGCGCTGGGTGTAGGGGAGCGCTGCAGTGTCACCAGAGCCATGGCTGGGGTAAAGCTTCCAGGGAAACCTCACAGGCGCTGGGGTGACCGAGGAGGAGACGCTGAGATATCCTGTTTTGCACCCGCCGCCAATGACGGGGTTAATACATTCAGAGGCGCATTTAATCTATTTAGCGCCCGCTTCACCGGAGCGATAAACCCATCATCGGCTTTGTCATCCAACTCAGCGATTCTGAAAATGGTCATCCACGCGAACGATGCCAATAAATAACGGGTGCTCCCCGGCAGAACCCTTCATTTAGTGGCCATACATGATGGACCTCATTTAGGGACCGCCGTCCGTGGTTGGTGTAGTTCTGTGATTGTCTGCGTTATGGGTTTCTGGGCCAACCGCGTGAAGGTGACTTGCACTTCTCCCTGACAACAGTGCATCCTATGCAGACTCAACACCCAATCATCCACATTACACCAGCCCTTATGATGTGAAGACTGTTTGCCTTGATATGTCAAAACTAACGTAATGCGTGAGCTTTAGATTTTCCCTCCCTCCCTGAGGAGGATGAATTTGTCTACAACCAAAAATGGATCCGTTTTTATGTATCCCAAGTGTCACAAGAACCTATCATCATAAACAGGCTATTGTAACATTTAAAAAAGACCAGAATCATAGATTTCCTTTTAAAGAGCATACTGCTTATATTTCATTAACACATCTTTAAATTGAAATATCTAAAACTGCATTTTGAGTGGTGCACTTACAGTACATGATCTTCAGTATATACCAGTATGGCATCCTTACTGATTAATATACACACAACATTTTGACTTTGCATTGTCAGTCTATTATCGCACTGCTTCAGTTCAGTGTTTGTTATCAACGACTAATGTTGTTCGAGGACTCGGCTGCCTCAGTGCCACTGGGCTTCTCTGTGTTTTCTTGTTCCATGGTGGTTGATTAATGAGTTGATTAATGAAGGCTCCGCCCCATTGTCTCCATGGGCAAAACCCAGGATGCTGCTGCGCCCAGCAAGCAGCATATGAAATACACGGACAGAGTCAGGTAGACTGATGATTTCAGAAGCACCTGAGTGGGGACATACACAAACACACAGGACACTAGTGAGAAAGTGGTTTGAACTTTCAATACATATTCAATACACTTTCCTCATCGCTGAAACTCCATTCACTGAGGGAATGTTCTACCTGAGCAACAAATGGTGTGATGAGAGCTCTAACACGTGCCATCTCACTGCTTGTACCAATACCAATAGCCCTGGTTGCTGTGGGGGAAACCTAGAGGTCAAAATAAAAATCGGAAGTGGTATTTTAAAAGAACATTCTGCTGGGATTGACTGAAATATTGTGATCTGCTGTAAGTCTCACCTCAGGTGTATAAACATATGCAACCTGCCAACCCCCTGATATACAGGCTTGGGCAATGAAAATAAATACTGTGAGAACAATCCTGCAAATGTAAATGCAAAAGGTTTTATTCAGACCCTTAACCAATTCTTTTATTTGACTAAATTACAGACCCGACATCGAAATTAGGTTGTTTGTGATAGTTTGCCTTCTTTTGCAGCTATGCAATTTTAGCATGTTTATGATCAAGTTGCTGGATCATAAACTTAAAGGGATATTCAAGTTCAATACAAATTAAACTTTCAAAAAAAAGGTTTACATTTTTTTCTTCCTGACCAGAATCAATAATTAGTGAAGGTCACTAGAAACGTGTAGACATATTATTTCACAGCTATACAGCTGTGCTCAAAAGTTTGCATACCCTTGGAGAATTGGTAATATATGTACCATTTTTAAAGAAAACATGAGTGAGCAGGCAAAACACATTTCTTTTATTTCTTATGGGATTCATATTCAACTGTAGGTTATAACAGAATGGCACAATCATAAAACAAAACATGGCAACAAAGAAAAAAATGAAATGACCCATGTTCAAAAGTCTGCATACCCTTAGTTCTTAATACTGTGTATTGCCCCCTTTAGCATCAATGACAGCGTGCAGTCTTTTGTAATAGTTGTCTATGAGGCCCCAAATTCTTGCAGGTGGTATAGCTGCCCATTTGTCTTGGCAAAATGCCTCCAGGTCATGCAAAGTCTTTGGTCGTCTTGCATGAACTGCACATTTGAGATCTCCCCAGAGTGGCTCGATGATATTAAGGTCAGGAGACTGTGATGGCCACTCCAGAACCTTCACCTTCTTCTGCTGTAACCACTGGAGGGTCAACTTGGCCTTGTGCTTAGGGTCATTGTCATGCTGGAAAGTCCAAGAGCGTCCCATGCGCAGCTTTCGTGCAGAAGAATGCAAATTGTCTGCCAGTATTTTATGCATTCATCTTGCCATCAATTTTCACAAGATTCCCTGTGCCTTTAGAGCTCACACACCCCCAAAACATCAGTGAGCCACCACCATGCTTCACAGTGAGGATGGTATTCTTTTCACTATGGGCCTTGTTGACCCCTCTCCAAACATAGCGCTTATGGTTGTGACCATAAAGCTCTATTTTGGTCTCGTCACTCCAAATTACAGTGTGCCAGAAGCTGTGAGGCATGTCAAGGTGTTGTCGGGCATATTGTAACCAGGCTTTTTTGTGGCATTGGCGCAGTAAAGGCTTCTTTCTGGCAACTCGACCATGCAGCTCATTTTTGTTCAAGTATCATTGTATTGTGCTCATTGAAACAAGCACACCATCTTTTTCCAGAACAGCCTGTATTTCTCCTGAGGTTACCTGTGGGTTAAATTTCTTTGTATCCTGAACAATTCTTCTGGCAGTTGTGGCTGAAATCTTTCTTGGTTTACCTGACCTTCAAATCAAATCAAAATCAAATCACTTTTATTGTCAAACAACCATATACACAAGTGCAATAGTATGTGAAATTCTTGGGTGCAATTCCGAGCAACATAGTAGTCGTGACAATAATGAGACATATACCAATTTACAATAAACATCGGATTTACACAACACAGTTTACATATCTAATATACACATAATTACACACAACACAATATTCAAATAATAACATACAATGTACAGTATACAATACACACAATATAGAGTACACATTATACAATAAAAATAGTGTATATATAGTATATATAAAATATACAGTAGGTTGTATTGTACTGTATTAACAATCAGGCTGTCGGTTGATAGTAAGTTGCCAGTGTGTTGTTAAGAGAGAATATAATTTATGACAGTCTGGTGTGAGATAATAAGAGTAATAAAGTGCAGTGCTGATGTATTTGATCATGAGAGATCAAGAGTTCAAAAGTCTGATTGTTTGGGGGAAGAAGCTGTCATGAAGTCGGCTGGTGCGGGTCCTGATGCTGCGATACCACCTGCCTGATGGTAGCAGTGAGAGCAGCCCATGGCTCGGGTAGCTGGAGTCTCTGATGATCCTCCAAGCTTTTTTCACACACCGCCTGGTATATATGTCCAGTGTGTCAGAGTGTGCACCTCCTCTCTGTAGGCTGTTTCATCATTGTCAGTGATCAGACCTACCACCATCGTATCATCAGCAAACTTAATGATGGCATTGGAGCTGAGTCATGTGTGTACAGAGAATACAGGAGTGGGCTGAGAACACAGCCCTGTGGGGCTCCAGTGTTGAGGGTCAGTGATGAGGAGATGTTGCTGCCCATTCTAACCACCTGGCGTCTGCTTGACAGGAAGTCCAGGATCCAGCTGCACAGCGAGCTGTTTAAGCCCAGAGCCCAGGGTTTCTCATCAAGCTTGGAGGGCACTATGGTGTTGAATGCTGAGCTGTAGTCTACAAACAACATTCTCGAATAAGTGTTCTTTTTTCCAGGTGGGAGAGAGCAGTGTGTATTGTGGATGCAATGGCATCAGTGGAGTGGTTGTTGCGGTAAGCAAACTGCAATGTGTCCAGTGATGGAGGCAGCACAGAGCAGATGTAATCTCTGATTAGTCTCTCAAAGCATTTGCTGATGATGGGGGTCAGAGCAACAGGACGCCAGTCATTTAAGCATGTGATTTTGGATTGCTTTGGAACAGGCACAATGGTGGACATTTTAAAGCATGTGGGGACCACAGACAAGGAGAGGGAAAGGTTGAAAATGTCCGTAAAAACACCAGCCAGTTGGTTCGCACACGCTCTGATGACGTGGCCCGGAATGCCGTCTGGACCCTTGGCTTGGTATCAAGAAATCCCCGAATTTGCCACTTCTTAATAAGTGATTGAACAGTACTGACTGGCATTTTCAAGGCTTTGGATATCTTTTTATATCCTTTTCCATCTTTATAAAGTTCCATTACCTTGTTACGCAGGTCTTTTGACAGTTCTTTTCTGCTCCCCATGGCTCAGTATCTAGCCTGCTCAGTGCATCCACGTGAAAGCTAACAAACTCAGACTACTTATACACAGGCACTAATTGCAATTTAAAAAGCTACAGGTGTGGGAAATTAACCTTTAAACCTGTGTGTGTCACCTTGTGTGTCTGTAACAAGGCCAAACATTCAAGGATATGTAAACTTTTGATCAGGGCCATTTGGGTGATTTCTGTTATCGTTATGATTTAAAAAGGAGCTAAACAATTATGTGATAATAAATGGCTTCATATGATCACTATCCTTAAAAAAGAAATTTCACAATTTCTGCCAGGATATGCAAACTTTTCAGCACAACTGTACATCAGTGGTGTTTAGTAACTTGCATAATTATTAATCATGAGAAGGCATGGTCTAACGTATACCAGTGGTAATGAAATATATACATATATATAATTAGGAGGATCAATAAATTATGAACAATTTACTGCCATTGCCTGATTAATATGTAATAATGTAATCCATAAAAAAGTTACTATAATCTGATGGAGTATTTTAAAATGTAATTTAATCTGATTACAAGTATTTGATTTTTGTATCAAATGTTCCGGGTTCGATACAAGTTAAGCTCAGTCAACAGTATTTGTGGCATTATATTGATTACCACAAAAATTTATTTTGATTTGTCTCTCCTTTTCTTTAAACGAAGTGAATGGGGGCCAATCAGTAAACGTTAAAATACTCAGTTTCAAAATTATAGCCACAAGATGTAAACAATATGTGTGTTAACATGATTTAAATTCTGTGGTTCGGTGTAAAGTTATAGCCAATTTTACAACTTTGTTACCATGATGATGTAATGTCAACGAACCCTAAAACGACTGTAAAAATGACAATTTAACAACTTTACAGCTCAAATAATACAGACGTTTTAACAGAAGAATTAAGGCAAGTGCTTTAATAAAATTATATGCTTCACATTTCTGTTTAAACCTTCCAAAAACTTCCATATGCCACATTCACTTTCATTTTCCCCATTCACTTCCATTGTAAGTGCCTCACTGTAACCTCGATTTTTGCTTTTTTTTTTTAAGAAAAGGTGGAACGAGTTGAAATACATTTTTGTGGTAATCAGCATTATGCCACAAATAATGTTGATTGAACTAAACTTGTATTGAAGCCGGAACATTCCTTTAATAATCAATGAGCAAAGCAGAGGCAAGAGGAGATTCTAAGAAAAGATACTTGACTACAAGTCTCATATACTGTACCTGTCTTTTGGCTACAAGTCTTCCTTTAGGCACAGAACTCCCATTGGCTGCAGCTATATTTTTCAGAGTATTCAGGGCCTTATCCTCTCTGCCTCTCAGTACATCAAATCTAGCACTCTCCGGCAACCACTACATTACAAATTAGCATAATCAGCATTACTTTAGTCACTTTCATGTTCAAAATCTAGAATGTATGCAATTTGCAATATCTGATACACTCAAACCTAAACAATATAGACCATGTTACAACCATACAAACACAGCAGGAGGCAGCAAAGGCAAGGAGAGGCATGGTGGACAATGCTAGCAGCCATTTCCAGCCTAGTGTAGGCATGATCAGTGTAGCCAGTAAAACTTCAAACACAGCACCCAGGGTCCAGAATGCCTATCAGAGCACCGGTGTGATTAATTATTAGGGACATGCTTTATAAGTGCAACATGTGTAACAAACATTTAAAAGATTGACACACTTCGCTAGCTTTCCTTATGGGAGAAAGAAAGCTAATAGTAAATTTAACATACAGTACATTGTTTCAGTCAGTTGCAGCATCAACTAACTAACTATGTGGTATAATTGTTTAACTGCATACTGAAAAAGTGGGTTATATTAAAGAAACGGTGCATGCTCAAGATTACCCCTAACAGGATTATGGCAGTCCCTCTGGATTTCACTGGGAGGAATTCAGTATATAATGTCATTCTGT
Organism: Myxocyprinus asiaticus; assembly: GCF_019703515.2. NCBI lineage: Eukaryota > Metazoa > Chordata > Actinopteri > Cypriniformes > Catostomidae > Myxocyprinus > Myxocyprinus asiaticus. Next base: position 38,259,069 of record NC_059347.1, on the reverse strand, counting down.
AGGGGAGAATGAATTATTCTGAAATGAACAAGGCTTGGCATAACGATTTCACTGTACAATTTAACTAAATAAAAAAGTGTAATAAAAAACATAAAATAAAAAATAAAAATAATTAAAAGGCGTCTGTGTTAAAGGGATAGTTCAGCCAAAAAAGAAAATTCTCTCATAATTTACTCACCCTCATGCCATCCCAGATTGTTATGACTTTCTTTCATCTGCTGAACACAAATGAAGATTTTTAGAAGCATAAAAGTAATCCATAAGACTCCAGTGGTTAAATCAATATTTTCAGAAGAGATATGATAGGTGTGGGTGAGAAACAGATCACTTTCACATTCTTCTTCGTGTTTTTGGTGATTCTCATTCTTCATGCATATCGCCCCCTACTGGGCAGGGAGAAGCAAAAAAGGACTTATATATTGATCTGTTTCTCACCCACACCTGTCATATCACTTCTGAAAATGTGGATTAAAACACCAGAGTCTTTTGGATTACTTTTATAATGCCTTCATTGTATGCACCTACAGAGCTGAAATATTCTTCTAAAAATCATAAATTGTGCCTACCTGAGATTTCAAAGCTTCTGATGTTTCAGTCCCCCAAATCCACTTGCTCCAGAACAGTGCAAACTCCTTGATCGTTGGGCTCATTCTCCCCAGACTGCTCCTCCTTAACTGTAAGGATGCTTTTGTCATCTGTCTGGAATGTCAAAACTAAACACAACACACCAAAACAAATTTTAATCCTATAGTTTTAGCCTGTATTTGGTATGTTTTTAATACACAGCCTCCTAACTTATTGGATTCTGTAGTAACTGATTCAGTGCCTACAAAAATTTAAAAATGACAAAGCTGCCTCTGAAACTTCCACCAGACAGTATTACACAAATTGGCAAAATGGTTATGAGCTATAAATCTGTTTACAACAAAGCTATGGGCATTTCATTTCATAAACTAAACCTGTATCCTGTTTCTGACATTTCTAGGCAAAGGTTGTCAGTTTATAAAACATTACTTTAATACAGTATGTTGATTAAAAGTTCTCAGTAAGAAACCAGCTCAAGCCTTTAACAACCACTACACTTTTGACAAATTCACTCAAAACATTTACATGTATTACCTGATATCTGTGTCTTTCCACCATTTGTAACCCACTTGTGATGGTATTTTTAACACACTCATTTATCTTGCTCTGATGGAACAGTACACCACAACAATGCATTTGGTTATGGAACAGGTTAGACATGCATGCAACTCTGATTACATCAAAACAACCTCAGGGATAAACTGAAAAATTGGGCTTGGCCTCATGTGGAGAGACAGTCCTCCAGGGTACAACCTACATAGCATCATGTCATCCCTCAACAATCAGCCATTCAGTTTTAAAAAGGGAAATTCAGCTAACAGTGAAGTGTGTGATTCACTAAAATCTTGTTTATTTCCTATATTAAAGCATGTCAGATAAACAAAAATACAGAACAGGAAGCTCTATTCTAACAAACAAGACACTTGCACCTTTGTACATTGAATGGTGAAGGACTATAATGTCTTGTTGACTGTGGTTTTTATAATCCTTTCTTTTTCATCTTTTTGCCAGAAATAAAATATTAGGCCACAAAATATAAATGTGTGTTGATTTTATGCTGGAAAATATAAAATAAGTAGGACAAAATGCACAACAGCAACAAGATAACACAGTAACAAAGGGAAAGTTAAATAAAATTGTTCAAGACAGTGCTTAGAAATTAGTCACAGATTAAAATTAAATAAGTAAATAAAATAAAAAACTAAATTTGAATAACCTGTGTATGTGGATTTAAAGCAAATTCATTTAATTGTTCTTTTGTTGAAATAAAATGCAGTAATCCTAAGAGGTGTCTTTGATTCATTCAAAGGGGAATTATAACCCAATTTAAACAGCAGCATATCACCCTGCAGCTCTTGCCTGGTTACCAACTGAAGCTATGTAAGGTTGAGCCTGGTCAGTATCTGGATGGGAGACCTCTTGGGGAAAACTAATGTTGCTGCTGGAAGAGGTGTTAGTTAGGCCAGCAGGGGGTGCTCACCCATATGGTCTGTGTGGGTCCTAATGCCCTAGTATAGTGACGGGGACACTATATTGTGAAAAAGCACCGTCCTTTGGATAAGACATAAAACTGAGGTCCTGACTCTCTGTGGTCATTAAAAATCCCAGGACACACCTTGTAAAAGAGTAGGGATGTAACCCTGGTGTCCTGGCCAAATTCCCCCATTGGCCCTTATCAGTCATGGCCTCCTAATAATCCCCATCCATGAATTGGCTCTATCATTCCACTCTCTCCTCTCCACCAATAGCTTGTGTGTGGTGAGCGTACTGGTGCACTATGTTTGCCATCTCACCATGCAGGTGGATGCTGCACACTGGTGGTGGTTGAGGAGAGTCCCCTGTTCCCTATAAAGTGCTTTGAGTGTAGTGTCAGAAAAGTGTAACGTTCATTCAATTTGCATGATTTGAAATTTAGCCATATTTAATCACAACAAGTACAGTAATTCACACAAGATCATTTGACCTGATACTCTGCTGTTCACTGTTGTGGTTTTCACTTTCAGTTTTGCACATGATGGAGGAAACCTACATTTGCATGACACGACAGCAAACCAACAGTGATGCAGCAGTATTTGTGAAGGGGTCTCAGAGACACAACAACAGCCATTGCTTACATTTCAGCTCTTATCTTTAAGACATGTCAAAAGGTAGGTTGTGAAAAAGTTTAAAATCTCTGAATTTATCTATTTTGCAAGTACAAACATATGTGCATATATTCAACTTGGCCTTTTTTGTGTGCCAATCCCTATATATTATAGTCCTTTCCTAAAGTGCACTCTAAAAAGTGTATTCTATTACAATAATTTCTTCTTCTAAATGATAAAACACCCACAAAGATCAAGTTCGTGGTGAGAACATGCAGCTCAGTGTGGAGCAGCTGCTTCAGATATAGCAGAACAGGCGTGCTGCACTGCAAAGACTGGCCATCCGAAATGTACCTGTACCTGTTGGTGAAAGCTGGCAAAGACAAATTGGGACTGAATTTACAAAACCTTATTTTACAAAGGTAAGTGATGCTATGTAAGGCATTTTTGTACAATTGGTATAATGAAGAACAAGAAAATGAAGTGGAAAAAAATAAATACAATAAAAATACAACAAATAAATAATACAAAATATGTTCCTGTTTTGGTTCTTCTTTTCCAGCTTATGTCATTTGTTACAATGGAGAGGAAATGCTTTACTGTCTATCCCAGCCCTGAGCAGGTGTTTAATTGGACAACTTTGTGTGCTATTGAAGATGTAAGTTCCTTACTGAAAAGGAAGAGATATGTAAAAGGTCAGTGTTCCTATTTTGATAAACACTATAGGTATTTGGTTCATTATATTTGTTTACAGGTAAAAGTGGTCATTCTTGGGCAAGACCCCTATCACCATCCAGGTCAGGCCCATGGATTGGCCTTCAGTGTGCTGAGGCCTAAACCTCCTCCCCCAAGGTACTTCAATGTACTGAACTATAAACTACTGAACTAAATACAATTTTCATCAGTCTGCTCTCTAAAACGTCATCATTTGTTGACATGCTTGGGTATTCACTGATTTCAGTTTGGAAAACATATTTATGGAGCTGAAAGAAGACATTGTTGGCTTCCGGCACCCAGGTCATGGAGACCTCACAGAATGGGCCAAGCAAGGTCAGTAATCAAACAGATCTGCTTTTATCAGTGATCCATCAAGGAGTTTACAAGGTGTTACATGAGCAGAGAACACTCTTTTGCATTACCCTTATGATGAGACTAGCTGATCACAAGTTTTTGTTGTGTTTTGGATGACTGTCCCCAGCTTGGAATGCATGTGTTGCCTACAGGCTTCTTCTCTAGCTGAGCCAGCAAGACTGTCTTGGTCAACCAGCTTCAATAGAAAGGACAAGCTGGTTGACCAGCATAACCAGCAGTTTTTGTTCATGGAAATTAATGCTGGCACAAGCTGATCTTTTCAGCATAATTTTATCATGGTCGGTTTCCATTCTTGATTCTTCATTTATGATGCTGAGCATTAAAATTGAACGAATTGACAGAATTTTCATTTTTATATAACCTATCCCTTTTAGGTAACATTTACAGTTTAGATAAATGTATTTAAGTCATAGACGTAAAATAAAGTAGGTACATACAGTAGATGGTAGAGCATGGCGCTAGCAATGGCATTGGTTCGATTCTCAGGGAACTCACATAGTGATATTGTTTAATGTATATATCTAATTGCAGACATTGATAAATATATACCATGAATGTACCAAGTAGCTATGGATAAAAGTCTCTGCCAAATGCATAAATGTAATATATTGTGTTAGAGGTGAGTCTATCATGCTCAGGAATTTTCTTTCTTTTGTCAGGTGTTCTGCTGCTGAATTCTGTGTTGACAGTGAGGGCTCATCAGCCCACCTCTCATGAAGGTCAAGGCTGGGAGCTTTTCACAGATGCTGTGGTCCTGTGGCTCAGTCACAACCTCAGTGACCTGGTCTTTCTGCTCTGGGGCTCATATGCTCAGAGGAAAGGCAGAGTGATTGACAGGGTAAGTTACTGGAGTCAGAATTTATGAGTTTGAGAATTTATAAGTTTGAGACAGAAGTTTAAAGAAATGTCTGATTGGCTGTTTTCAGAAACGTCATCATATCCTTGAGGCTTCACATCCATCACCGTATTCAGCACATTTGGGCTTCTTTGGATGTAGGCACTTCTCTAAAACTAACATGTTTCTCAAAGTATCAGGAAAGAAGCCAGTTGATTGGACAGCTCTCTAAAATAATTATGTTTTTTTACAAATGTAAAGATTTCTTCAACAAATGGCTTCTTCAATGTCTATTTGTGAAACAGAGCAGTTATGCAAAAAAAAAAAAAAAAAAGAAAATAAAGATATTCCATTACAGGTCAAAAAAGTATGTTTAATAGTAGTTCTGTATACTGTGGGACTCTTTGTGCAGTTATGAAAAATGGTCACAGAAGCCCTGTTGTACTCTTAATTTTGCCTGAGCTTGAAATTATCTACAATCCAGTTGTTTTACTGCAAATAATTATATGACTTGTACAATAAACGCATAAAATATTGTGTACTGTATTTATTGCAATTTCAAAGACATCAATGTAATTTTTTTTCTATACCAAAAGCTACACCTCCAAAATCTTGAATTTAAAAACTTTGTTTGAAAAGTTCATTGAGTACATCAAAATATTTAATTAAGATGTAATTGTTAGTATCAAGAAGAGTGACTGTCCAATTATCATGTAGGCTTATGGTTGGAAGCACAATCTTAAACACCTATAAACGGCATAAACTTAGATATGAAACATTAATGATATTACTGTAAACTAAGATATTCACAACAAAAGCAATGTAATTTTCGGCAGAAAAGAGTATTAGAACATTGTCTATATCTGCCTTCAATTAAAGCCATTTGAATGCAAAGTCTGACAAATCTGAATATTTCCATAACTTCCATCAAAGCAATACACATTTTCATATACTTGATTAAATTGCCACACACACACACACACACACACACACACACACACACACACACACACACACACACACACACACACAGACAAACACACACACACACACACACACACACAAAAATACAATTTATATATTTAGACTGTGAAGTCTGCCTTGAGCATTTGGGAATGAGGCCAGTCTCAAACTAAAAAAATAGGACACTACGACAACCCATGCAGAGTCTGTTCATAGTGGGATGTCCATTAATCCAGGTGATGCAGCCATAATAAGCAGTGTCCCACTTCAACTCTTCTTGGACCTTGTCTTTTTCTAACGCTGGACACCAACGTGCATAGACCTCTCTATTTAAATCAAACGAAACAGGACGTGACTTGTCATCCTTTTATTAAAACATGTACTCCATGCACACAAAGGTAAGGTCTGCTGAATGCATATGATAAAACTTGTGCTGTAGTGAGTGTGCAGCATGTTTCTTGACACAGGACTGCCGACCTTAACCTATTTAATGCTGTTCAAAGCTTGTGTTAGATACAGAGAGCCTACTCTTCATTTTTTTATTTCAGAATTTATAATTTTAATAATATTATCATTATCTCATGCTTAGTTGTTTTAATATCAATTGGTCAGCACTAACAAACCCAATGTAATTTCCATAAAGCATTATTTTATATACATGTAGCATGGCATGCAAATGACTTTGCAGTTGTCTACATTTTGTGCATACTGTACATTAAATAATGTATTTGACCTCAAACTAAATTTGTGTATGGACTAGCAATATCAAACACTGCAACAAAATTACCTGCAATGTTTATACACATCTCTTACCATGACGTACACTATGTTATCTTTGTAGGATCTATACTGTCCTGGTTGATGTTTTTAGTTCCTTTTTAACTGAAGTCTCCTGTGTTAAGTTACAAGATAGCATCTGTTTAAACCATTGTATCCATCTGCACCACCAACTTAAAAATGAGGCCGAAGGTGGATTAAGGGACACTAATTAGGGCTGTGAATATTAACATGGCCATTTTGTGCTATACTGTGGAATTTCTGACCTCTTAGGTTGTGCAGTGATTCCACGGATCATTTTAAACCCTGATATCCTAACATTTCAGGAGTTCTGTAGATTTTTTTAATAGTAATTACATTTATTTGTTAGCACATCGTACCAAGCTGTAATGGGAAGAATGACAAACCATCATGTCTGCTAAAATGAATGAAGTTCATTGCTTCCTGTGCTGTATTGTGTTAATTCCCATAAAAGTCTAAATGAATTTAGGTGTTCTGAAGCCAGGTGTGATTAAAAGTTAAATGATGAGTAATTGTGTGGACTTTACCTTTACACAATTGTGGGTTAGTTTGGAATCAATACTACGTTTTCTACTCCTGGGTCATTGGACAAGGCATCAGAAATATTTGCCTGCTAGTAATGCATATCTGAACCTTTCTTTAAAGCAGAAATATGTAAGCAGAAGCGTCATCTTGGGATGGATGGTGATGATGTGGGTGGAAGAGGTCATGGTCACATTGATAAAGGCGCATCAGAAGTATTCTTGCAAGAATGCTCAATTTGAAATGTTTGATAAATGTTTTAATGTGATGTAGTTCAAATACGTACAAGTGGTTACAGGATGATGAAAACAATCATGTTGCATGCTTTGTGATAATAAAAAGTTGCTGCATTTATAGGAATATCTTTCATTTAATCATTTAGCAAACACTTTTATCCTAAGCAACTTACAAATGTGGAAAATCACAGGCAATTTATCACATTACTATTCTACAACATTTGCCATACCACAATGCCAAGTTCTGATAGTAAACCAGAGTAGAACGCACATGCAGAGGTGTACATGTAGCTTGGTTGCTGTGATGCTACATATCACATCATTTCACCTTATTAATTAACTTATTAATCTTAAGACATGAAAGTAAAAATACATGAGCAAAGTAAGTAGGGCAACTAAGTCGTTTTCCATACATCACCTGAGGAAGGCTACTTGCACTCTATTACAATCATGAGCTAAACATCCACTAACTCAGTTTCCATCAGTGCCTCTATACTGACTGTCTCGGCAGTGGGAGCAATGTAAAATGGGAGCAATTTTACACCAAATGGGCTATGAGCCACGTGTTGGTGAGTGGGTAGTAATTAGCCGAAAACGGATCCACCTAATCAAAGATCAGTAACTGGACCCCAATGTTTTAATTTTGTGCAGAAGAAGATAGGTGGGAGGGGAGGGAACAGGGTGCTAGCTCAGGTTTCCAGAGCCTTGTGTTACACGTGGTGGGGCAGCGGCCACTGAGGTGAGGCGCTGAATGAGACCTTCTCCTGCTGCCCCTCCATAAAACATTCATCATCTTAGAGCAGCCAATGAGCTCAGTTCATTAGTGGCGCTCAACCTAAATTGAACTGAATTTATTTCATGAAACTCGAAAAAGAACCAGAAACTTGTGAGACATACAGAAGATAAAAAAAGAGGAGAATATTGTTTTGGAGCTGAATCACCCTAGACCTGTCTTCTACTGGTCTAATGGAGTGTCCATCATGCCAGGGCAAACTGGGCACTGAAGGCCTTTCACACTACTGAAACTTGAACAAATACTAGGAGGTTAAAGATTCATCTAATCTGGAAACCGGAATGGATACTGAGGTAATTCAGGAATGTTTTGTATACTAGTGCAAATGTCAGAGAGGGGGAGAGAGCTGTTGACATAATTATGTAAAACTGATGTCTTATGTCGTCTGTCCTCAGGGGGAAAATGCTTATTTACACAGTAAAAAGTGTCAATCTGCAGATGTAACCTTAAGGAACTATTTCTGCAAAATCAAAGCCATACAATTTGCTTTGTTGGTGTAACCTAATATATTTAGGTTGATTCAGTGATGTTAAAGAATACTTTTGTCTTAAATAAAACCAGCTCATTTAGATGTTACCACATGAAACGTGTTTTATTCAAAGTACTTTGCCAGTACTTTTACCACAAAATTGTTCTAATAAGATAATGAAAAGAAAATTTTACTGTAATTTATTAGGTTTGAACATACTGAAGTAACAAGACTTTGAGTATTATTTTGTCAGATTTTTTTCAGAAGGAAGTTTTAGGGAACTTTTGTGCAAATGTATCTAAACGGTCATTATGAATGACAGTAAGAGTAAGTAGAAAACTTTTGCATATTTGGTCAGTTTTATGCGAAAGAATAAACTGATAAAATGTTAACCTAAAACAATTTGCTTCATGTTGTAACATTTAAATTAATGTCACTGAATCAACCTGAATAAATTAGTTTACATGAACATCAGGAAGAAATAGCTCCTTAGGTAACAATTACAGGTTACAATTTTTTTATAGTGTAGACATCAGTTTCAACAAGATAAATTACAATTTGACAAGTTTTTGTGTCATGAGTGTTGCAGAAAAATATGGGTCAATGACCAGAAATGAGCTCCACCTCTTTCTGAAGTCTTAAGCCATACTGAGCACAGGGATCCTGTGACATACTGGAGAGTTTTGGGACAATAGACTGGCCTCTCAGATGATGGTCAGTTTGCCAGGCAGATAGGCTTTCCTTCTCCCTCCAAATCAACCTAATGAATATCTCACTCCAAATAACACTGACACCAAAGTGGAAATCTAATTCTAATGGAAATTAACTTTTTATTTCATTAGTTCAGATCTGATTAGTTGATGAAAATATCAGCAGGCTCCACTTGTAAAATATCAACTTTTTTTTTTTTTAGGGTTTGATTTCTGAATGTCTCTTGAATTTCATTGGTTTTACATTAATTCTCAGCCAATAATTCACCACACAAAACACATGGCACAAACCTTGTTTATCCTTGTTACAAGTGAACCTATTTCATATAGTCTTGGTTGTATTTTCTTTTACCCTACATATTATCGTTGGTCTTTGCGGGCAAGGACATTTCACGCAACCTGTCCATGTTCACATCTGATGATCTGCCTAAGTGTGCTAGTTAGTTCCTATAAGTAACTGATGAATTTGCCCTAAAATACTATAAAGTTTCATTGGATGTAGGCTACAGCTTTTGATGTCAACAACTAAATATATGAGAAGAGTTTGCTCCCCATTTTAAAAGTTGAAGCTTATTTATTTTGCTTGTTAATTGCATTTTATCTTTTGCATTTAGCATTGTTTTTCCCTGCTGTTTGTGCCCTATCAGAACAGACTTACGATCCATTTTGAGTCATGACCCACCAGTTTAGGCACACTGTTTTGAAGTAAAATTCTGAGAGACAAAAGCAGTTGTATAATCCATCTCTTCTTTAGAGGTAAACAGCATCAGTAGCATCAGACGGGAGCTGTAAGTTTAGTTAGTTTTTGTATGTCCTTGACATTGGCCCAAATTGCATCCCATGACAGGAACGGAGAGGAGCCCTGCAATCTAGGATAGAAATAGATTTGCCCTTACGTTTTTGAGAACCAAGAAGATAGGGCTATTCCTCACAAAAGGTTGAGCTTTCCAGGATGCAAGACAAAAAATCCATAACAATTTCTTTTTCAGGCAGATGTTTCTTGTCACACACATACACAGACCCCTGTTTTCTTAAAAAACTTTTTTTTTATTAATGATTTCCTGTGGTGGAAGTGGTGAGTGTGATATGACATTGTTTCCTGTTGTACTTGAAATAATCACAGATGCTCTTTACAAAACTGCATGAGATAAAACAGTTCCCACCAGGGGCGGAGCCAGGGGGGGGTGGGGGGGTGTTGAAGCCTGGCAACATCATTGGCCACCCCATTCACATCCGCACCTCTCCGTCCCAGGTGTCACTGTATCCACTCCCCTCTGTTTTTGTATCCACGCCACAATATAACACACACACCCCCCTTGGCCACCACAGACTGATCGATGGCACCTGCCCAGCCACCCCTGTGAAAAAATCCTGGCACCGCCCCTGGTTCCCACATTAGTAAACAGAGAAATATCTCTGCACTGAAGGTAAGGACTCCCACTTTTTACCATCTTTGTCATATAAATTCTTTATATATATATATATATATATATATATATATATATATATATATATATATATATATATATATATTTATTTTTTATTTTTTTTATATATACATTTTTGAAATAAAGAACACAGGTGTTTAGGTCCAAGACAATAGGCCTGTCATACAAGAGGGCCAGGAAAGTGCATTGGTTTGTGTGAATTATTGTGGAGAATTGTGGAATTAAAATTATTCTTGATGTGAGTCCTGAAAAAAGCGGGTCGGTGCAGCAGTCGGTACTTTCTCTCTTAGAAAGTATCCACTGTTTTCTTTTTCTTTTTTTATATAACTTCCGAAAATTATTTATCCTTTGTATGTATTGCTATTTTTGGTATTTACATACTCTGTAGGCACAACAGGGCAATTGACTACAGTATATTCAAATGTACTGTTGCTGTGAGGGAATGATTTTGATGTGACTGCTCCCAAACTGTAAAGAATGGTAAAGAATGTTAAAGAACAGTAATTGCATTGCTAAAACAATGAGTTGCACAGGATATTTGGATAGTTGTCCATGTAAGTCAGGAACTTCAAAGAATCCACAGTGAATGTTGTATGTTAATTTACCACTTCAAATATTTCTTACACATTTCAACCAAAAAAAAAAAAACAAACAAACAAAAAAAAAACTACAAGTTTACTATTTATTTCTAGTAATAAAGATTAAACTTTACCATAATCTAGTGAAGGATTTTTATTCATTACCACTGCAAGTGTTAATGTGTATAAGCCATTAATGTCAAATAATAACCAAAGGTTCACCATATAAACTGCCAGTAACAGCTAATTTTCCATTGCCAAAGGTTTTCTGCAGGTTCACCATCACCGGTGAAGCGCAATAACTGCTAATTGCTGGCAGTTATTTGTGGGAAACTATTTACCATATATTCACTGTTTACCCTAAATAAGGCAATTATATTTTGTAAGGAAAAAAAAAATCCGAATTCAAAAATGTATACCTACAAAAATAGTTGTAACTGTAAATTGAGATATTCTCTTGTAATAAATCTTTTTTGATCAAAGCTGATAATTGTTGTGCCAATTATGTACATATTTTATTTTATTTTATTTAAGACCATTTACTGTACCTCTTTCCATATATATATATATATATATATATATATATATATATATATATATATATATATATATATGTACTACTGGTCAAAAGTTTTGAAACATTTAAAAATCTTTTGATCTGAAGACGTATGCTTAAATGTTTGAAATTAGTTTTGTAGACAAAAATATAACTGTGCCACCATATTAATTTATTTCATTTCAATTTAATAATAAAAAAAGAAGTTTTTGAAATTGATGACTTGGACCAAATAATAAAGAAAAGCAGCCAATAAGTGCCCAACATATAGATGGGAACTCCTTCAATACTGTTTAAAAAGCATCCCAGGGTGATACCTCAAGAAGTTGTTTGAGAAAATGTCAAGAGTACATGTCTGCAAATTCTAGGCAAAGGGTGACTACTTTGAAGATACTAAAATATAACACAGTTTTGATTTATTTTGGATTTTGTTTAGTCACAACATAATTCCCATAGTTCCATTTATGTTATTCCATAGTTTTGATGACTTTACTATTATTCTAAAATGTGAAAAAAAAAATAGTAATAATAATATATATAATAAAGAATGAGTAAGTGTTTCAAAACTTTTGACCGGTAGTGTGTGTGTATGTATGTATATATATATATATATATATATATATATATATATATATATATATATATATATATATATATATATATAGAGGACACAAAAAATTGGATTTTATCAACATGCAAGCCAGACATCCTTCCTGGTTGTCAAAAGAGCAGGGTGGGCACCATTTTCAGTGTTGATTGATGAACGTCCCACTTCATAGACTGTGCAGAAACATTGAAAAACAATTCAGGTTAGATAAGGATGGCTGGGCTCAGAAAGTTTATTGGTTCATGACATACTGTTGACAGGATTTGTTCAAGGGCACATCCAAACAGTGAATAAAACAGTGATTGCTGATAAATTCATATTCCTTCATTTTTCTTTTCTGTGATTAACAGAGTTTAGAGGAGCGTTGCCAGCGGATTCTTCAGGACATGGAGGGCTCTCTCACAGCCCGGGACCGGGTGGGCATTCAGGACTTTGTGCTGTTGGACGCCTACACCAGCGAGACCGCGTTCATGGACAACCTCAGAAAACGCTTCAATGAGAACCTCATATATGTGAGTCCTACACCTACTCCTATGACCTCTTAAGAATAGATTCTTGATAAAGGCTTAATATAATGGCAATGCAATATCCAGTATCAGTGTTACTTTCCTTATTGTGATGGAGAAGAGAATAATGTAGACTCTCAAGCTGAACACAGGTCACTGAACACAGGTACTACGTGAAAATATCCTCTATAGTTTTAATTAGACTTGTCGAGTGACTGGAAACTTTGCTGATGATTCAGCAGTGAGGACTACAGTTCAGTCTATTTGAGGTCATGAAGGGCACCTTACAAAGAGAAAACTCAGAAACTGCTGAGACAGTCTTTTTGCCCTACAATCTTTCTTTGACTTAAAATGGTTTATAGTTGTTGGCAGATTGTCCCAGAAGAATCATATTTCTATTTAAGGGATAGTTCACCCAAAAATGAAAATTCTCTTATCATTTACTCACCCTCATTTTGTTCAAAACCTGTATGACTTTCTGACTTTTTTTTTTACATTTCTGAAATGTGCATGTTATTGTCTTTCTGCTTTCAATTAGACCTACATTGGCACCCTACTGGTATCAGTTAATCCATATAAGGAGTTGGGTATCTATTCCAAGAAACAAATGGACATTTACATGGGAGTCAACTTTTTTGAGCTGCCTCCTCATATGTAAGTTTGCCTATATACATAGAGAAATGCCATGTACTGTTTATTGTTAGCATTGACTTCCTTCTTTTTTCTTATATGTGTTTTACTTTAAAAGATCATTAAGATATGAAGACAGTGTTTATTTTAAATGTGCATGTTAAAGTATTATTATTATTATTTGGCCTCTCAGATTTGCACTTGCTGATAATGTTTACCGGACCATGATTAGTGAAACAAACAACCACTTCATCCTTATCTCTGGTGAAAGTGGCGCAGGCAAGACTGAGGCCTCTAAGAAAGTACTGCAGTTCTATGCAGTGAGCTGCCCCAGCACTAGACAACTAGACAACGTGAGAGATCGTCTCCTTCTTTCCAATCCAGTTCTGGAGGTCAGAATTCAAGCTTTTTTTTATTCGAAAAAGCTGCCATTTTTTTTAAAAGGATAGTTCACCCAAAAATGACAATTCTGTCATCATTAACCACCTTAATATTGTTCCAAACCCAAGTGCACTATCTTCCATGAAACAACAGAGAAATGTTAAAGAATGTCAATGATGCTCTTTTTTTTCATACAATGAAAGGAAATGGTGACTGAGGTTGTCAGTCACTATCATTTGCCTAACATCTCGTTTTGTGTTTCATGGAAGAAAGACATGAGGGTGAGTAAATAATGAAAGAATTTCATTTTTGGTGAACTATCCCTTTAAAATGACAGTTGAAAACATTGAGAACTAGTACAGCATAATATACTGTAATAGAAAACATTGTTGTTTAACCTCTCATTTCTTCAGGCTTTTGGAAATGCCAAAACCCTGAAAAATGACAACTCAAGTCGTTTTGGAAAATATATGGACATACAGTTTGACTATCAGGTAAAGTCAGATTCAGACAGACGTTGAAATATTGAAAGCTTTCTTTTTAAATGTAAACATATGCAACTTCTTTCAGGGAGCTGCAGTTGGTGGCCACATCTTAGGCTATTTACTTGAGAAGTCAAGAGTAGTCCACCAAAATCATGGAGAGAGGAACTTCCACATCTTTTATCAGTTGGTTGAGGGAGGGGACAATGAGCTTCTTCGCTGGCTTGGGTTGGAGCAAAACTGTCAAAACTATCGCTATCTGATTCAGGTAAGAAATGCAAATATTATTTTAAAGGCCTATTACATTTCCCAAAAGTAAAATATATTAATAGACATATCGGGGATCTGTGTAAAGACATGTATTATGTTTATTTAATATACATTTTGTTGTTTAATCTCTACTTTCTCAACAGGGTGAATGTGCCAAAGTGAGCTCCATCAATGACAAGAGTGACTGGAAAACGGTGCAAAAAGCTCTTACCATCATTGAATTTAGTGAGAAGGATATAGAGGTAAATTGCGCCAAATGTAATTGAATTGGTCCTACTGAATCCAATACTACTGTTCATCAACTAGAACACGTGTCACAATGAGTCATTATAAAATTACTGGCCAATTAACCTATTTAAGGCTTGAACTACAAGGACTGAGATTGAAGAGCTTGCTAGCAAATTAGAGAAAACTTACTTGGGCTATGTACTTGATATACTGTATTCTTTTGTCTGAGATAGATTAAAAACCTAGATGAGGGACTCATTTACATGGGACCAGCCTGTTTAATGAGTAAAGACTTAAGATAACTTACATTATATCAATTAACTAATGAAATGGTATACTCAATATGGTCATAGACAGCCACTTATGTTGTCCAAAACACTGAGGGCTAGTTTTAGAAAGAACATAAAGAGAAGTCATTGTTTAATGCTTGTGTTCCTTTATCGGGTCCTTTTTCAGAACCTGTTTGCGATCATTGCCAGTGTCCTTCATCTTGGCAATGTTCATTTTGAGGCCAGTACCATGGGTTATGCCACAATAAACAGCAGTGCAGAAATACAGTGGTTGTCAAAGGTATGGTCCAATGTCACTGCTGTAAAACTTTAGAATAATTGTACAAAATAAGTTTAAGGGTTTAAACTTAAAGGGATAGTTCACCCAAAAATGAAAATGTTCTCATCATTTACTCGCCCTCATACCATCCAAGATGTATATGACTTTCTTTCTTCTGCAGAACTCAAACAAAGATTTTTAGAAGAATATCTCAGCTCTGTAGGTCCATACAATGCAAATGAATGGTGACCAGAATTTAGAAGGTCCAAAAAGGACATAAAGGCAGCATAAAGTAATCCATACTACTCCAGTGAGAGAAACAGGTTAATATTTAAGTCCTTTTTTACTATAAATCTCCACCTTTGACCAGCCCTAACCAGCAGGTGGCTGAATGTGAACGTGAAAGTCACTTCCACACCTGAATGTGAAAGTGTAGATTCACAAAAAAAAAAAAAAAAAAAATTTAAGGACTTAAATATTTATCTGTTTCTCAACCTCACCTATCATATTACATCAGAAGACATGGAACTAACCACTGGCATCATATGGATTACCTTTATTCTGCCTTTATGTCCATTTTTGACCTTCTAAATTCTGGTCACCATTCACTTGCATTGTATGGACCTACAGAGCTGAAATATTCTTCTAAAAATCTTAATTTGTGTTCTGCTGAAGAAAGAAATTCATACACATCTGGGATGGCATGAGAGTGAGTAAATTATGAGAGAATGTTAATTTTTGGGTGAATTATCCCTTTAAGTGCAGATGTGTTGTTTGTTACTAAGTTTCTTTTCTTTTCTTTTTTATCAGTTATTGGGCCTCCCTTCAAACATGTTACAAGAGGGTTTAACTCACAGGAAGATTGAAGCCAAAGCAGAGGAGGTGAGGCTTAATACTATTTTCAGTTTGCTTGTTAGTATTTACCTTCTTGCCAGAAACTCACAAACTTTAGAGCTTCTATCTATGAAAAGTAAATACAACATTCACCGTGGCCCAAATATCAGTGTATTCCTTTACGTACAAATACTTGATAAATAAATTACCTATTGCTTATGGTTACTCTTGATTAACTGAACACATCTGCAATTACAGTGGACTTGCTGAAAAAAGAATTATGTTTAGTTATTACTGTAATTGTTACATATTGTATAATTTCCATTACATGCCTTTCTGGTTATTATTTACAAACACAGTTGTTATGAACAATTAGTATTATGTAGTAAAGGAATGACAAAGGAAAACCATTAAAACAATTATTCAGAGTTGGAATATTTAACATCTCAAAACATTTTGTGATTCAGAAATCCATGATTGTCTGGTATTAACCATTTTCAGGTTCTAAGCCCCTTCACTGTTGAACATGCAAAATTTGCCAGGGATGCACTAGCCAAAGCCATCTATGGCCGCACATTCACATGGCTTGTTAATAAGATTAATGAATCACTGGTAAACAAGGTGTGTATGGTAACATGGAATTAATAAATACTGCTTTTTATAGTGGTTTATAAAAATACATCAGTTAGTCATTGGATTAGCAGATTATCAGTCTATTAAAACTTTCAATGCAGGATTCATCCAGAAAGACGGTGATTGGACTACTTGACATCTATGGATTTGAAGTATTTGATGTGAACAGGTGACACTGAAGCATTACACACAGAATTTGATCTGTAGGGAATTATTTGAAAAGGTTTTCTTCTATAAAAAAAATAAATAAAAAAAAATTTAAAAAAAAAAACTTTTAAAAGGGGATGAACAGTTCTCAAAACCAATTACCATTTTAACATTAAAGTGTCAGAAAAAGCCATCTAGACACATCTTAAATAAATGGCCATCTAATTTATGTAGAAACACACTACACCCATGGCATTTGCTCTGTTGCCTTGTATTTGTAAAATATTCAGTAGTTCGATGGACGGACGGACGGACAGACAGACAGACAGATAGACAGATAGATAGATAGATAGATAGATAGATAGATATAGATAGATAGGGGATGGATAGTCTGTCTCTTGATTTTTATTATGTGTATGATTTGGTAGTTACTGGTGCTTTTCTCCACAGTTTTGAACAGTTCTGCATAAACTACTGCAATGAAAAGCTTCAGCAGCTTTTCATTCAGCTCACCCTCAAATCAGAGCAGGAGGAGTATGAGATGGAGGGAATTGAGGTGAGTCAAAACAATGCAACATAAAGCATTTGTTTAAAATGCATTTCATGGCAGTCAGAATCTAGTCTATAGGGCCATGTGTAGTCCTAAATGTTCCTAAAATCTTAAAATACCCAGACTTATCCTAATAACTTTTTCATTCAAATATATTGTACTGTATATTTTCTCCATGGAGCATTTTCACTGGTGACATTGTGTAATATTATATTCTTTACCTCTCTTAAATAGTGTTAAAAAAGTACTCATCTGGTGACACGTAAGATCTCACCTGTTGGTTTTCCATATTTTCATTGATAATTTGCCATGTTTAACTATTTCAGTGGGAGGCGGTGCCATACTTCAACAACAAGATCATCTGTGACCTGGTGGAGGAGAAACATAGAGGCATCATATCAATACTGGTGAGAAGCAGATTGACATACACATTAAGTTCAAGAGCCTGGTGAATAAATAAACTGTTTTTATGATGACATGTATCCCACAATTAAAGGATGAAGAATGCCTGCGTCCTGGAGAGGCCACAGATTTTACATTTCTGGAGAAACTGGAGGAGAAGATGTGTGGTCATCCCCATTTTGTCACGTGAGTAACAAGTACTGTATAACCTTTTTAATTCCACTATAAATTATTTAATTTTATTATTTTAATGCTATTACAGTTTGAATGATTTTATAACTAAAAATAAATCTTCAAAACTAATATTCAATGTGTAGATTACAATCAAACTAGAATTGAAGCGCTGTGGCAAACTAGAATTTGTAATGTAAAAAGAAAAGTTAATAGTTAAGGGCAGGAATTCTTTTGAAATGCATTGTATTTATTTTATTAATCACATTCAGTGTATTTCAAATTCTGCAGGCACAAATTGGCTGACCAGAAAACACGCAAGACCCTGGAGCGAGGGGATTTTCGTCTTCTACACTATGCTGGAGAGGTCACTTACTCTGTCACTGGTTAGTTATACACTACTAACGGTTTTAAGATAAATATTAAGACTTTACAAACATTTCCTTATCTTGCCCTGTATGATTTCCTCACATCAGGATTTCTTGACAAAAATAATGATCTGCTGTACAGAAACATTAAAGAGGCAAGTACCAATGTCGCACAACAGCATGCATTTTTTTTTTTGGCCAGTCATTTCCCGGACTGAGACATAAAGACATAAAAATATTTGTTATTGCTGAAGGTTATGCGGCAATCTAAGAACACCATTATCCAGCATTGCTTTCCTGCTATAGAACCTGATGGCAAGAAAAGACCTGAGACGGTATAGTAAAACACATTAAAATGACAATTCATAACAGCTTGATCTACAAATCTGCAGACTGTTTGAGTAGTTCTAATTGAAAACCTGAGAGTCACTCATTATTCTGAAAACGATCAAAGATGAGATTTATGACATTATTTCCTGCTTTAACTGCATTCAAACTATTCCAGCACTTTAATATACAATACAGACATTACAGAAATTGTGGACTTCATAGTGACCTGGGACATTTTGACCAGGCTTTTGTTTACAGGTGGCCACCCAGTTTAAAAGCAGCCTTGCAGGCCTCACTGAAATCCTCATGTCCAAGGAGCCATGGTATATACGGTGCCTGAAACCAAATCATTGCAAGCAGCCAGGTGAGCCTTTCACTTCACACCTCTGGTTAGTGGTTTTGTCTGCTGAATCTTTTACAAGACAGTGCAAGTGACCTCTCTCTCACTCATCTTACCTCAGGTCGCTTCGATGATGTCATGGTGAGACATCAAGTCAAGTACCTGGGGTTAATGGAGCACCTGAGAGTCCGACGTGCTGGATTTGCTTATAGGAGAAGATATGAAGTCTTTCTGAAAAGGTGTTTGTGATGGTTTTGTGTGTCCACAAAAAGTCAACTCAAATGCGAAAGGATTGTTTGCCATATGCACATTGGTGATGATGTCCCATTATTGCTGCCTATTAAAGAAACCCCCATGAAATCAAAATTAAAATTTTGTGGCTTGTGGTCCATGTAAGTTAGCTTTGAGTCTTTCAATATGCTAGTTAGTATACTCCTAAAAGTTGATAAAATTTACTTTTATGGTGACTCATTTTGCTCTACACAGATTTTTGTCAAATCATATGCTCACTAGAATGAGAATGTCCCTTCCTCTAATACCTCCTGCTACCAACTAGCAAGTAGCAAATTATGGTTCATGCTGTGGCACAACTAAAGCCTATTGGCTATTTAAACAAAATAAACAAGCCCTTCAGTATGTCTCATTCAAACATCCTGTATCAATAGAAAACATGTCAGCACAGGAAAGAACACTTCACTTGACAAACGATGTCATCGGGTCTGTAAGGTAGCTTTTCAAATGCTAGTGAAGAATTTGATAACATAGTGACTTTGTTACCTCTATTCTGTGTTGATCTAGATGAACTCATTGTATCAGACACTTGTATTCATTCTCACTTCTCACATCTGGGCAAGTAGCTACTTGACAAATGTCCATGTTGATCTTTGCAGATATAAGGCTCTATGTCCGGACACATGGCCACACTGGAAGAGAACACCAGCAGAGGGAGTGCAGCGGCTAATCAAACATCTTGGCTACAAACCAACCGAGTACAAGATGGGAAGGTACAAACTATTGGCCTATTGCTATGATACTATATGCTCTTCCTTCAGTACCAGAAAAGATCAGCTGCCCCTGATGTTTACTGAAATAAACAGCATTTTTTATTTTTTCCCTATTTTTTTTTTAAGGACCAAAATCTTCATTCGCCATCCCAGGACTCTTTTTGCCACTGAGGATGCATTTGAAGTCTGCAAGCATGAACTGGGTAACTAAGACATTGTCCGGTTGATATGATAATATTTAACCAGAGTTGTGTTTAACATCTGATCTGATTAAAAAAGCTGAGATCTCCTTAGTGGGATAGTTCACCCAAAAATGAAAATTCTCTCATAACTTACTCACTTTCATGCCATTTCAAATGTTTATAACTTTGTTTATTCTGCTGAACACAAACAAAGATTTTTTAGAAGAATATCTCTGCTCTGTTGTGAATGGTGGCCAGAAATGTGAAGGTCCAAATTGGACACAAAGGCAGCCTAAAAGTAATCCATATGACTCCAGTACTTAAATCCAAAAATATCATAGGTGCGGGTGAGAAAGCGATCAATATTTAAGTCCTTTTTTAATATTAATTCTCCTCCCTGCCTAGTAGGTGGCGATATGCACGACAAATGTGAATCACCAAAAACAAAAGAAGAAGAACTCTTTGGAGAGAAGAGCGCTTAGGAGGGCTGTTTGAAAATGGAGATTTATAGTAAAAGGACTTAAATATTGATCTCTTTCTCACCCACACCTATCATATCGCTTCTGAAAACATGGATTTAACCACTGGAGTTGTATGGATTACTTTTATGCTGACTTTATATGTGTTTTGGACCTTCAAAGTTCTGGACACCATTCACTTGCACTGAATGGACCTACAGAGCTGAGATATTCTTGAAATCTTTGTTTATGTTCAGCAGAAGAAAGAAAGTTATACACTTTTGGGATGCCATGAGGGTGAGTAAATGATGAGAGACTTTTCATTTTTAGGTGAACTATCCCTTTAAGAATCTTTTGGAGCAGCAATGCCTATTTAGACCTGACAATATGCCATTGTTTGCCTCTCTAATGTATAATTGACTGTACTGTATGTACAAATTTGGGTTTTATAGCCAATAGCTTAAATTGTCATTGGTAGGCTGTGTCTCCACATCTCTGCAATTACTTTTATCTAAAATTCTTCTGTTACAGCCACAAGAATTCAGGCAAAATACAAAGGCTATAGGGTGAAAGGAGACTACCTGAGGCAAAAAGAAGCAGGTATCAAACATTTCTGGCTTGGAACAGTTTGTAGAGTTATTGAGAAAAACACAACATCACTCTTAGTTCATTTTTAACAGCTACCAAGATTGAGACGTGTTGGCGGGGCCTTCGAGCCAGAAAAGAGAGAGAAAGAAGAGCCTGGGCTGCGAAAGTCATCAAGAAGTAAGAAATAATGTCAAATCCCTCTCTGTAAAAGATATTAGTTTTCACACATAAACAAAGTGAAGCTGTTTGTACAGACACAGAACAGATCTAAAATCTGAATATATGAGAAAAGTGATCACTGACCAGTGAACAAATAACTGGTCAAAGCAGTCTTGCTTAATCATTCAATCAAGTTGCTTTTAATTATTTACTTATTTGAAAGGGAAAAGGTTATGTCTATGTCAAGCATATGATATTAGGTCAGCCTGATCTCATGAACATTACATGACCGTGGCAACATTTTTGGAAAACGTAATTACTTGCTTCTTTACACGTTTCACTGCAGTTAAATGGTGTTGTAATCAGACAAGGTTTTTAAAGGGATAGTTCACCCAAAAATGTAAATTCACATCATGTGATTTTTGGAACTACAAAGGTCTGATCACCATTCACTTTCATTGAATGGACCTACAGAACTAGAATATATACAGTATATATATATATATATATATATATATATATATATATATATATATATATATATATATATATTTGTTTTTTTTTGTTTTTTTTTTATAAAAATCTCTGTTTGTGTTCTGCTGAAGAAGAAAGTCATACACATCTGGGATGGCATAAGGGTGAGTAAATGATGAGAGAATTTTCATTTTTGGGTGAACTATCCCTTTAAGGTGAATATTAGATTGAGGTTTTAATGAGTAAAACATACCTCCCTAACCTAAAACTTTAACCTAAACCTAACCAATAGTGTTCTAAAAGCAAATGAGAGGTGAATAAAACAGGTATCCTTACCCTAAACCAACACCTAAACCTAACCGATATTGTCCTAAAAGCAAAAGCGACATGAAAAGCACATTTTCTGAAGCAAACACATTATTTTGTGTCGCTTCTATGACTATTGTCTCACGTGTTAGCTTGTGTGCTTGGCTTGGCACAAACTGCAGTCTTCCAAGTCTAAATCCCAACACTCTATCAGGTGAGCTATACAGACACTATTTACATCGGAGAAAGTGTGTAAATGTAGGTCGGTCTGTAATACAAACGTAAAAATGTTTCGTTTTTGAAATGCGTTGGAGTAAAAGAGTTTCAATGTCATAACATAGCAGTGTGTGAGTAATAGAGCAAAAAGTAAGTATTTATAAAGTCACAATCAGCCATTGTAGACATTATTTGTGTGAAAGTGAATAAAACGCACAGATGATGTAGCGCCTCTAGTGTTAATTTCATCCAGAAACTGTTGTGAAACTTAGAACGCCGCACGTAAAAGTCTGTTTGCAAAAATTTAGTTATAGTAGCATTTTCCACCATCGGGCCGAACGGTTCTGAGCATGGTACAAAATGATTACAGTAGCATTTCCCCTTGAGCACGGTTCACACGGCACAATTATGTACCGTTTTCGGACTGGATTTCTCAGCACGGTTAGCTAACCATGCTGGTGGGTTGGCTTTAGTATGTGGTGCCTTGTTTAGTGTATCTCCATGATTTTATTATAATGGTTTAAAATTGTAGCCAACATTTATTTTTCTATGCCTTTTTCATCAGGGAAGTGGATTACTAGTTCATTTAAACTCAAAATACATCAATACATTCTCAAAAACTATTTTAATATAATACTTACATTCTATTTTGACAATGATGATGATGTTTTTAATGATGTTGATGAAGTTTTTAAACTACTGTATACAAATACAGGAGACTCAATCATCAATTTGTATGAATATACAGTAGATAATTAAGTTTAATGGAGCTATTAAACAAAGGGCTGGGAGGAGCTTGCTCATCTAATCTGCCAGTTAACCCACAAGATATATAAAGCCCAAAGTATACTTCGGTACAGGATGTGTGACGCAATTCTCATCATCAGCAGAGTGCTCGAGCACTCATTTTTCTAACCACACTAATTAGTGTGTCCAAACTGTGGCAACACTCACGTTTGAGCCATTGTTATCATGAAGATGCGCTAGAAGAAGATGTAATAGCCAGTAAACTATAGGAGATGAAGGTAAAAACGTCAACAGTGGATGTGCACGTCAAGAAAAAGTGTGTGAGGAGGTCATCATGATATCTACAATTGTATCCCTCAAGTCTGAAGGACTATAAAGACATCTTTATGGGTCATAATGTGCATGGGCCAACCGCCTGTGTATGCATGCACAGTCAGATGAAGTATACTTTGTCAAGCTCGCATTCGACTGTACACAGACGCTGAGCATTTGTGTCAAAATCGAAGTATACTTTGGGCTTAAGGCGGCGCTTACCTCAATTTAGCTACAGTTCTTTTTGGCATCCCTCCACCTCCCCATCTTCATCCTCACTCTTTTAAGAATTCCTGCTATATAGCTTCCTCCATATAGCCTATTACGTTTTTTTTTTCTTTGCAGACAGCAAGACAAAAACTTTTATCCTTAATCACCCAAAGATTATAAGGGCAGATGTGAAATATAATTTAAACTTTTAATATTTTTGACTGTAAGAGCAATTGTTTTCCATTCTTCTAGGTTTATTAAGGGCTTCATGAACAGAAATCAGCCTGTGAGCATGGACAACTCTGAATATCTGGCTTTTGTCCGACAGAGCTACCTCACTCGACTCAAAGAGAATCTGCCAAAATCAGTTTTAGACAAAACCACCTGGCTGACTCCTCCACCCATAATGCAAGAGGTAGTCCATGCATTTTCAGACTTGTTAACAATGAAACGCTACTCTGTAAAACATTCATGTGTTTTTATAAGCTGAGATTGATATTATTTCACTTTATTGAAATTATTTTATAGGCCTCTGTGCTGTTGCGAATGTTGCACACACGTCTCCTTGTACAGAAGTATGTTCAAGGGATCAGTGCACAGCGGAAGGCACAGGTACAACTGTCATTGTCACCTCTCAGTAATCTGAACACTTATTTTCATATTTTATTTATGAGGTACTTTCCATTTCATTTTCAGCTGCAAATTAAAGCACTGACCAGTGACCTATTCAAAGGCAGAAAAGAGAACTACCCTCAGAGCGTATGCCAACCCTTTGCTGACACCAGGATAAGTATGTGTGTTTAAGATAAAACTGCCTCTGTTCTTTAGACTGTAAAGCTTTTTCTTAAGGTTTATGTAAATTCAAATGTTTGTCTATTTCTTATGAATATCATAAACATGTTTTTTTTTTTTGTCTTTAGGTGAACAGGACATAAACATCAAAGTCTTGCAGCTGATTTGTCCTGAGGGCATTAAGGCATGTTAAGGCATTTGTCATTAAGACAAATTTAATCTCCTTAAAGATTAAAAGAGGCCTGCAGTATTTATTGCCACTGTTGTTAAACAATTGGAACATCACCCCAGAGTAAATGCAATTCAGTCATGACAACTTTCAGAAAGATTTCGCTTGTTAATGTGGGTATGACATGTTGAAAGGATATTTGTCTTGGCTGACTAGATCTGCTGCTACTGCTAGAAAATACACAGACATACTGAGTAAAGCATGTGGACATGCTGCTGCTGCACAATTAGACAAAATGCAAGACATGCTGCACCTGCTTATCTGCAAAACTGAATAATTTAAATATTAGACAAAGAGAGAGTACACAAGTTTAATGGCTTCATGATTACACTTTAAAGGACCTATCAGCATGTGAGCTGATTGGCTTAACATATCAGATGGAAGTAAGTCGATTGGCTAACAGATAATAAGTTCAAAGAACCTTTAATGCCTGAACTTTAGTCATTCCATGTTTTTGACCTCTGATAAAGGAACATATTTTTATTACTAGGGATGTCCCAATACAAAACATTTTTTGAGAACGAGTTATTTTCTGTACTCGCCGATACCGAAACCTGTTTTTTTGGTTTTATTTTTTCTGAATTCCATATCAACTTTATTTCAATTTTATCATGAAAATTGTCTAAATAAATAAATTAATTAAAACTTTAATCAAATGAAAACAGAACAATTAGTTTTCAACACAACATTGTATTATTTATTAATAAATTAAGTGCTTTTATACAGAACCTCACAGCATAATCTAAAATACAACATTAGATTTATTTTTGTCAGAAAAAGTACTGCATAACAGAGCATCAAAGACATGAGATATTGCTTAAATATAATACAGTTACTACTGATTTATTATTAGTAGTAGTAGTATTACATTGAATACTGCATAACTATGCAGCAGTGATGTGTTTCCTGTCATATTTTTTGGGATTTTATTTTGGCAGAAGCTTTTATTTTGAAGTGTTTCTGTGTTGTTTTGACGGAAGCTTCTCACTTCTGGATAACAAGGACCCTATGTGAGCCAATCTGATTATAATACCACAAAAGGCTGCTATTTAATTAAATAAATATGTAGTCTGCATGTATAAAAGGTAAATCTCTTAAAGGTATAAGCAGCTGGCATCAGCACAATACTGGCTCCACACATTCACAGGCAACACTTGCAAACTATATATTTATCTCTTTAAATTGCAGCCTTTGCAGTTTAACGATCACTCTAGGACATAATGTGATTTTAATTTGTGTGCTGAATGTTTACGGAATGACATTTGTATGTCAGATGATATCGGTTTTTGGTATTGGAGCATTTCCACAAGTACAAGTACAGTTGAAGTCAGACATTTATATACACCTTAGCCAAATACATTCAAACTCAGTTTTTCACAAGTCCTGACATATAATCGTAGAAAAAAAATGCCTTTCTTAGGTCAGTTAGGATCACTACTTTATTTTAAGAATGTGAAATGTCGGTCATGTGACGCCATGTGAGAAACAGTTGTGTGAGCGACTAGCTCTGTGCTCTTTGCTAGTTTAAAATTATTTTCATGTTATAATCCAGTGAGATTCGATACACCCAGTTACATATTTTCTCTTTGAGGTAAACATGGCAAAGAAGTCAAAATCCTCAGATTCTGGAGACATTAAAGACACTTACGTGCTCAAGCTGACACCCCCGAACAGGCTGCGAGCCGGGGACTCGATTTGGAAGGCACGTCGGGAGAAGAATTCAGCGTCAACTGTCCAACATCTCGGTGATGCTGACGAAGGTTGTTGCTGACTTGGAGGATCTCGCTGTAATACGTCGATCGATTACGGCGATGGAAACAAAATTCTGTGAAACAAAAGTGAGTTGGTCACAAGAGTGACAGATGTTGAGAAACGGATCGATTATCTGGAGTCATCGGAGAGGGAATTATCCGCTAATCCGCCCGCGTCCAAAACAGACTTGGAACACATTTTGGAAAAATTGGAAAATCTCGAAAATAGGAGCCGAAGGAACAATATACGGATTGTTGGAATTCCTGAGCATGAAAAGGGCAGAGATATGGTGAAATTCCTGGACGAGCTCTTCCCGAGTCTGCTCAAGAAAACAGGCCATAAACTGGAAATCGATCAAGCTCACAGAGTCCCTGCTCGCAGATCTGCTGAGGGAGACAGGTCCTGATCAATTCTGGCCAAATTTCTGAGATCACCCGATAAAGATCTTGTGTTGCGCCAGGTGAGGAGCAAAGGAAAGCTTTCTTGGAAGAATCACAATATTTTCTTGTTTCTGGACTTTGCGAATTCGACAAGAGAGAAACGCGATCGGTTCAAGGAATGTAAGAAACTCTTACATCAATGGAAGTTCGCTTTTGCACTGATGTTTCCGGCCAAACTGAGAATAGACACCAAAGACGGCCGTAAAGTATTTTTATGCCCCAAACAGGCACTGGCTTTTATAGAAACTATGGGTGAGTAAACTATTGCGTGTTTCTCTTGTAAGTGGACTGACTCGCTGTTCAGTAACTCAACTGTCTAAGGAAGCTGGCCACCATTTTTGTTTCTTTTTGCGTTGGCTCCGGCTAGCGGCTGGATTTAGTTTTGTGGCATGACTCCTTCAAGAAATTTTTGCATTGACAGAAGATCGCATTTACACTGAAGTTCCCGGCCAGATAGAGAATGGACACTATAGATGATGGCAAAATATCCACATGCCCACACAAAGGATGTCTTTTATGAAGTGGACGGACTGAGTAAGTCATGATGTATTTTTTCTTTTTTTTTCTTTTCACGGCCTCCGAGTGAATTTGACACTTGATCATCCGAGGAACTGGGATGCCTCTTTTTTTTTTTTTTTTGTGCTCATTCCGCCTAGCGGCTGGAGCTTGTTTTGTTGAATAACACTGCTTTGGTATAGTTGTGGATGGATCTGTTCGTTCCTTGTGCTTATGCCTCCTGTTGGCTGGAGTTTGTTATGTGGAGTATTTTTGCAGCACATTGGAATGATTACGTCATCTGCTGCACTCATAACAGCCGGCTCACTGAACAACTGTTTGTCTGTCCGAGGAAACTGAACGGCTTTATATCGGTTGGAATTTGTATTGTGGAGGAACACACCTTTGAGACAGTTTTGTGAATGAATGTACAGGTTCTTTGTGTTTATTCTGCCTATTGGCTGGGGTTTGTATCACAAAGTATTTTCTGTTATGTAATTTTGCCTCACAAAATTTGTGCAAAAGCACCGGACTTGAGCAATCCGACGGCAAAGTTGTCACGGGAGCTCTCGTAGGCATACATTGCCCTTTTGAATTTAGAGGGATCGACGCAGGTTGGCACTGTCGTGCGCGAGTTAATGCGCACGTTTTTCTTTTTTCTGTGTTTTTTGTTCGGGGGAAGTTCGGGGTTTGAGTGTTGCACTAATGTTGAAATGTGGTCCATACAATCTTATTTTTGACACACAATTTTTTTTCTATTATATCAAAATGTCAAATGTTAATATGAGTGGATTGTCTCTCTCCACATGGAATGTGAATGGGTTGGGGCACCCCATAAAAAGAAGGAAAGTTATTTGTTTTCTTAAATGTAAGAAATGTGATATTGTGTTTCTTCAAGAAACACATCTTTCCTTGCAAGAAGCTGAAAAATTTGGGAAGATATGGGGTGGACATGTTTTCTTTATTGCTGGCTCAAGTAAGAGTAGGGGGGTCATTATATTGATAAATAAACATCTACAATTCAAATTTCTCAAACAGTTTAAAGATAAATTAGGGAGAATCATTATTGTTTTAGCAGAAATTCAGGGGCAAAGTCTGAATTTGGCTAATATTTACGCACCTAATGTTGATGATCAGGGATTTTTTATTGATCTTGAAGGGATGTTGCAAGCCGCTGGCACCCCTCATGATATAATATTGGGAGGAGACTTTAATCTTTTGATGGACGCAGTCCTTGATCATAGTGAAGCAAAAGTGTGTAAGCCCCCTAGAGCAACAATGACGCTTCACAGGATGTGTAAAAATCTTGGTCTTGCAGATATTTGGCGACTTCTGAACCCATCTGGTAGGGACTATACATTTTTTTCATCAGTTCATAAGATTTATTCTAGAATAGATTTTTTTTATTTTTTATATCTAAGTCTCTCATTTCATCTGTTGTGGTTTGCTCAATCAGAAACATTTTAGTGTCAGATCATGCCCTGGTGAGTTTAGAGGTGTTGCCACATACAGAGAAAAATAAATCATATAGTTGGCACCTTAATGTATCCCTGTTACAAAATCCTGATTTTCAACAAATGTTAAAGACTGAAATCAGTGTTTATATGGAGACCAACTGATCTTCAGTATCTTCCGTGGGCGTGGCTTGGGAGGCACTGAAGGCGGTTCTTAGGGGTCGGATCATACAGGATGCCTCATTCATCAAAAAATCTAAAGCACAAGAACTCGTGGAGTTGGAAGGGAATATTAAAAGTGCCGAGGCAGAGCTGAAGCAACGAATGTCGTCTGATGGCCTCAGAGAATTGACCCGATTGAAATACAGATATAATACTATTTTATCACGGAAAGTGGAGTTTTGACTATTCAGGGCAAGTCATACTTTGAGTCGGGGGACAAAGCAGGGAAGCTTTTGGCTAGATATATAAAACAGAGAGTCTTTTTCTACCATTCCCTCAGTGAAATCTGCTGGTGGTGAAATTTTTACCTCGGCCATTGATATTAATAATGCTTTTAAAGAGTTCTATTTTTATATTTATGTTCCACGTCTTCGTCTACTGATGAAGATATTAGAAACCTTGTGGAACCATTAGAACTCCCTAAACTGACGACTGAGCAAAAAAATTCTCTTGATTCTGAGATAACCTTGGAGGAGCTTGACGAGGTAATTGAGTCCTTACCTACAGGCAAGGCTCCGGGGCCAGATGGTTTTGCCGCTGAATTTTTTTAGATCTTATGCTACAGAACTGGCTCCACTTTTGTTAGAAGTTTATACGGAATAATTAAAGAATGGAAAGCTTCCACCAACCATGACACAAGCCCGGATCAGTCTGATTCTTAAAAAGGACAAAGATCCAAGTGAGTGTAAAAGTTACTGTCCAATTTCCCTGATCCAGCTAGATGTAAAAATGTTGTTGAAAATTTTGGCAAACCGATTAAGTAAAGTTATGACATCTCTTATACATATAGATCAGGTGGGATTTATTTGGGGCTGTAGCTCTTCTGATAACATTAGGCATTTCATCAATATCATGTGGTCAGTGGCAAATGATCAGTCTCCAGTCGCTGCCATCTCACTTGATGCCGAAAAGGCATTTGATATGGTAGAATGGGATTATCTTTTTAAGATTTTGGTAATGTATGGGTTTGGGAGTATATTTATTGGTTGGATTAAGTTACTTTATAAACACCCTGTAGCAACGGTACAAACAAACTGATTAATTTCAGATTATTTTACTCTGAACAGGGGCACCTGGCAGGGTTGCCCTCTTTCCCTATTATTGTTCTGTCTCACCCTGGAACCATTAGCAGCCGCGATAAGGGGGGAGGATGATTTTCCAGAAGTGGTGGCGGGAGGTGTGGCGCATAAGATTCTGCTTTATGCAGATTATATTTTATTATTTGTCTCTGACCCTACTAGATCTATGCCTTGCTTCCACAGAATTATTAATTATTTTTCCAATTTCTCAGGATACAAAGTCAATTGGTCTAAATCCGAAGCTTTGGCTCCGACAGCGTACTGTCCAGTAACGGCTTTCCAGCCGGGCGCCTTCCAATGGCCCAAACAGGGCATTAATTATTTGGGGATTTTATTCCCAGCAAATTTGTCTGATTTAGTTAGTGTTAATTTTGACCTTTTAATAAAAAGGTTAATGAGCGATGTGGGCAGGTGGGCTTCATTACATTTATCGATGATTGGGAATGTTAATGTTATTAAAATGAATTGTATTCCAAAATGTATCTACCTGCTACAATCTCTCCCTGTAGATGTCCCCCTCTCTTATTTCAAGCAATTTGGTAGCATAGCAAAGTCCTTCATTTGGAATGGTAAGCATCCCAGATTGCATTTCAATAAGTTACACAGGTCAATTGACAAAGGTGGGCTAGGCCTACCCAAGATTTTGTTTTTTTACTATGCGTTCTGTCTCAGACATTTGGCTCATTGGTCTCTTCCACCTAAGAGAGCCCCTCCCTGGTTTGGTATTGAACAGGAAGTTCTTGCCCCTATTTCGCCATTGCAAAGCCTCTATATCAAACTAACTGGAGAAGTTAAGTTACACCCCGTTATTTCGCATGTACATTCGGTATGGACAAAAGTGTCCAGAATGTTTAAATCGGAAATTTATTTAGATGCTGCCTCGAGCATATGGCAGAACCCAAAATTATGTATCGGTAAGTCCCCTTCTGCTGGTCAGAGTGGATTGGGAGGGGGATTACTACACTCTGTGATCTATATGAGAGTGGAGTGTTGAGATCATTTGAAAATCTGGTTCAACATTTTGGGATCCCCAGATCTCAGTTTTATAGGTATTTAGAACTGCGCCACCTGCTTTGTACTGTTTTTGGGAGTAGCACACACCCACCTAAAGCGGCAGATGCTCTGGGAGAGGTGATTACTGCTTTTGGAAAAGGTCATGAGGCATCAGTGTATTACTCCCTGTTAATTCAGAGTTTGGGGGACGGAGTTTTAACCTCTCTTAAGAGAGTATGGGAGAAAGACTTCAACTTGGTATTGGAGGAGGGAGTGTGGACTATGATTCTTAAAAAGGTTAAGTCTGCATCTAGAGATGCAAATGTGCATCTTATGCAATTTGAAATTTTGCATAGATTCTATTGGACCCCCTCTAGGTTGTATAGGCTTGGTCTTAAAGACACACCCACCTGCTGGCGATGCCAGTCGGAGGATGGAGACATGGCCCATGTTTTTTGGTGGTGTGTTGAGATCCAGAAATTCTGGTTGAAGGTTCCGAATTTTGTGTCTGACGTAGTAGGCACTCGGGTTTTGTTTTGCCCCAGACTTTGTGTTCTGGGCGATGGGGTGGTCATTGATGTGGGGGATAGTCATATAGAGAATTGGGTTCTGACCTGTGTGATGATCGCCAGTCAGGTTATTTTGAGGGGTTGGCGGTCAGCTGGTGTGCCCCCATATCCGGAGTGGTGCACGGAGATGGGGAGGGTGGCGGCTTGTGAGGAGGTGTCATCGGGAAGACGGGGTGACTTGGATTTGTTTATCCAGAAATGGGGCAAGTATTTGGAATTTTTGGAGGGCTCTCGGGTGGGGCGTGGAGAGAGAGTAGTGTAATATAGTTTTAAGTGAGTATGATTATTAAGTGTATGTATGTATGTATGTGTGTGTGTGTGTATATGTATATATATATATATATATATATATATATATATATATATATATATATATATATATATATACACACAGGGGGCAGGGTTGGGGGGTGGGGTGGGGGGTTTAAATGTTGATTCTATATATATATATATATATATATATATATATATGTTTTTAATTTTTTTGTTATTGTATGATTTAATAAAAAAAAATAATTACAAAAAATAAAATAAAAATGTGAAATGTCAGGATAATAGTTGAGAGAATGATTTATTTCAGCTTTTATTTCTTTCATCACATTCCCAGTTGGTAAGAAGTTTACATACAGTTAGTTTGTATTTGGTATCATCACCTTTGGTAATGTCAAACGTTTTGTGTAGCCTTCCACAAGCTTCTCACAATAATTTGCTGGAATTGTGGCCCATTCCTCCAGACAGAACTGGTGTAACTGAGTCAGGTTTTTAGGCCTCCTTGCTCGCACATGCTTTTTCAGTTATGCCCACAAATTTTATAGCGGATTGAGGTCAGGGCTTTGTGATGGCCACTCCAATACCTTGACTTTGTTGTCCTTAAGCCATTTTGCCACAACTTTGGAGGTATGCTTGGGGTCATTGTCCATTTGGAAGACCCATTTGCGACTGCGCTTTAACTTCCTGGCTGATGTCTTGAGATGTTGCTTCAATATGTCCACATAATTTTCTTTCCTCATGATGCCATCTATTTTATGAAGTGCACCAGTCCCTCCTGCAGCAAAGCACCCCCACAATATGATGCTGCCACCCTCATGCTTCACAGTTGGGATGATGTTCTTCGGCTTGCAAGCCTCACCCTTTTTTCTCCAAACATAACGATGGTCATTATGGCCAAAAAGTTCAATTTTTGTTTCATCAGACCAGAGGAAGTTTCTTCAAAAAGTAAGATCTTTGTCCCCATGTGCATTTGTAAACTGTAGTCTGGCTTTTTTATGGCAGTTTTGGAGCATTGGCTTCTTCCTTGCTAAGCAGCCTTTCAGGATAGGCCGATATGGGACTCGTTTTACAGTGGATATAGATACTTGGCTACCTGTTTCCTCCAGCATCTTCACAAGGTCCTTTGCTGTTGTTCTGGGATTGATTTGCACTTTTTCGCACCAAAATATGCTCATCTCTAGGAGACAGAATGCATCTCCTTCCTGAGCGGTATGATGGCTGCGTGGTCCCATGGAGTTTATACTTTCATACTATCGTTTGTACAGATGAACGTGGTACCTTCAGGCATTTGTAAATTGCTCCCAAGGATGAACCAGACTTGTGGGTGTCCACAATTTTTTTTCTGAGGCTGATTTCTTTTGATTTTCCCATGATATCAAGCAAAGGGGCACTGAGTTTAAATATAGGCCTTAAAATACACCACAGGTACACCTCCAATTGACTCCACTTAGCCAATTAACCTATCAGAAGCTAATTGTCTAATTGCCTAAAGGCTTGACATAATTTTCAGTCATTTTCTATACTGCTTAAAGGCACAGTTAACTTAGTGAATGTAAACTTCTGACCCACTGGAATTGTGAAACAATCTATCTGTAAACAACTGTTGGGAAAATTACTTGTGTCATGCAGAAAGTAGATGTCCTAAATGACTTGCCAAAACTATAGTTTGCTAATATGAAATCAGTGGAGTGGTTAAAAAATGAATTTTAATTACTTCAACCTAAGTGTATGTAAACTTCTGACTTCAACTGTACATGAGCGCAGAACTGGACCCAGTTTCAATATCAGTATCAGTATCGAGACATCCCTATCTATTACTGTACTTGTTTAATTGTTGAATTTTTATTTCTGTCATAGCTCAGATTGCAACTTTTCAGCAAATGTAGTACTCAAAATTAAAATTAAACTGTTTCCAATTTTTTAGTCAGATTGATGCTTAGATCGTGGGAAACTTATTGTGATATCTTCCGCTGTACAGTACAGTGTTCCAGTGATTAAGTATGACAGGAATGGCTTTCAGC